>NW_023396689.1:4732413-4892743 GCF_011125445.2 Fundulus heteroclitus | reverse complement strand
TTAAACTCAGTAATCATATTTACATATTCAAACTATTTGGGCGCTAAAACGATGGGCTATCCACGCCTAAGTTTGTGAACAACTTTACCCACTTGTGGGAAACCTAATTGGGTCCTTCTACACTATAGTCCTTTTTGCTGCTCTCACAAGGCCCACGAAAGAATGTAATGTTTAATTCACTTCCACAGTTCAAACGGCAAGATTTATGCCAATAGTGCTGCAATGAACATTCTATTTCCCGTCATTAGTACACAGAACCTTTTAACTCTGAATTCTATTAACATGATTCAACATTGGGCGCTAAAACAGAGGAGCTCCAACCTAAGTGTTTGGAAACCCTGCTTACAACTTGTGTGGAACCTAATTTGGTCCGTCTGACACCTAAATAAGGCTTTTTTGCTGCTCTAATGCAAAAGGCCACTGAAAGAATGTATGGTTATAATTCACTTCTCACAGCTCAGAAGGCAGAAATTTGATGCCAAATATGCTGCAAATGAACATTCTATGTGCCCGGTCATTATTAACAGCAAAACACTGTTTAAACTGAGTGAAATTCATATTTAACATGATTCAGACGATTTGGGCGCTAAAACAGATGGGAGCTGTCCAACAGCTAAGGTGTGTGGAAAAACTGCTTACACCTTGTGGGGAGACCTAATTTGGTCCTTCTTACACATATATAAGTCTTTTTGCTGCTCTAATGCAAAAGGCCACTGAAAGAATGTAATGGTTATAATTCACTTCTCACAGCTCAGAAAGGCAGAAATTTGATGCCAGATATGCTGCAAATGAACATTCTATGTGCCCGGTCATTAGTAACAGCAGAACACTGTTTAAACTCAGTGAAATTCATATTTAACATGATTCAGACGATTTGGGCGCTAAAACAGAAGAGAGCAGTCAACAAACTCAGATGTGTGGAAACAATGCTTACACCTTGTGGGGAGACCTAATTTGGTCCTTCTGACACATATATAAGTCTTTTTTGCTGCTCTAATGCAAAAGGCCACTGAAAGAATGTAATGGTTATAATTCACTTCTCACAGCTCAGAAAGGCAGAAATTTGATGCCAGATATGCTGCAAATGAACATTCTATGTGCCCGGTCATTATTAACAGCAAAACACTGTTTAAACTGAGTGAAATTCATATTTAACATGATTCAGACGATTTGGGCGCTAAAACAGAAGAGAGCAGTCCAACAACTAAGGTGTGTGGAAAAACTGCTTACACCTTGTGGGGAGACCTAATTTGGTCCTTCTTACACATATATAAGTCTTTTTTGCTGCTCTAATGCAAAAGGCCACTGAAAGAATGTAATGGTTATAATTCACTTCTCACAGCTCAGAAAGGCAGAAATTTGATGCCAGATATGCTGCAAATGAACATTCTATGTGCCCGGTCATTATTAACAGCAGAACACTGTTTAAACTGAGTGAAATTCATATTTAACATGATTCAGACGATTTGGGCGCTAAAACAGATGGGAGCTGTCCAACAGCTAAGGTGTGTGGAAAAACTGCTTACACCTTGTGGGGAGACCTAATTTGGTCCTTCTTACACATATATAAGTCTTTTTTGCTGCTCTAATGCAAAAGGCCACTGAAAGAATGTAATGGTTATAATTCACTTCTCACAGCTCAGAAAGGCAGAAATTTGATGCCAGATATGCTGCAAATGAACATTCTATGTGCCCGGTCATTAGTAACAGCAGAACACTGTTTAAACTCAGTGAAATTCATATTTAACATGATTCAGACGATTTGGGCGCTAAAACAGAAGAGAGCAGTCAACAAACTCAGATGTGTGGAAACAATGCTTACACCTTGTGGGGAGACCTAATTTGGTCCTTCTTACACATATATAAGTCTTTTTTGCTGCTCTAATGCAAAAGGCCACTGAAAGAATGTAATGGTTATAATTCACTTCTCACAGCTCAGAAAGGCAGAAATTTGATGCCAAATATGCTGCAAATGAACATTCTATGTGCCCGGTCATTAGTAACAGCAGAACACTGTTTAAACTGAGTGAAATTCATATTTAACATGATTCAGACGATTTGGGCGCTAAAACAGAAGAGAGCAGTCAACAAACTCAGATGTGTGGAAACAATGCTTACACCTTGTGGGGAGACCTAATTTGGTCCTTCTTACACATATATAAGTCTTTTTTGCTGCTCTAATGCAAAAGGCCACTGAAAGAATGTAATGGTTATAATTCACTTCTCACAGCTCAGAAAGGCAGAAATTTGATGCCAAATATGCTGCAAATGAACATTCTATGTGCCCGGTCATTATTAACAGCAAAACACTGTTTAAACTGTGTGAAATTCATATTTAACATGATTCAGACGATTTGGGCGCTAAAACAGATGGGAGCATGTCCAACAGCTAGAGTGTGTGGAAAAACTGCTTACACCTTGTGGGGAGACCTAATTTGGTCCTTCTTACACATATATAAGTCTTTTTTGCTGCTCTAATGCAAAAGGCCACTGAAAGAATGTAATGGTTATAATTCACTTCTCACAGCTCAGAAAGGCAGAAATTTGATGCCAGATATGCTGCAAATGAACATTCTATGTGCCCGGTCATTAGTAACAGCAGAACACTGTTTGAACTCAGTGAAATTCATATTTAACATGATTCAGACGATTTGGGCGCTAAAACAGAAGAGAGCAGTCAACAAACTCAGATGTGTGGAAACAATGCTTACACCTTGTGGGGAGACCTAATTTGGTCCTTCTTACACATATATAAGTCTTTTTTGCTGCTCTAATGCAAAAGGCCACTGAAAGAATGTAATGGTTATAATTCACTTCTCACAGCTCAGAAAGGCAGAAATTTGATGCCAAATATGCTGCAAATGAACATTCTATGTGCCCGGTCATTATTAACAGCAGAACACTGTTTAAACTGAGTGAAATTCATATTTAACATGATTCAGACGATTTGGGCGCTAAAACAGATGGGAGCAGTCAACAAGCTAAGGTGTGTGGAAAAACTGCTTACACCTTGTGGGGAGACCTAATTTGGTCCTTCTTACACATATATAAGTCTTTTTTGCTGCTCTAATGCAAAAGGCCACTGAAAGAATGTAATGGTTATAATTCACTTCTCACAGCTCAGAAAGGCAGAAATTTGATGCCAAATATGCTGCAAATGAACATTCTATGTGCCCGGTCATTATTAACAGCAGAACACTGTTTAAACTGAGTGAAATTCATATTTAACATGATTCAGACGATTTGGGCGCTAAAACAGATGGGAGCTGTCCAACAGCTAAGGTGTGTGGAAAAACTGCTTACACCTTGTGGGGAGACCTAATTTGGTCCTTCTTACACATATATAAGTCTTTTTTGCTGCTCTAATGCAAAAGGCCACTGAAAGAATGTAATGGTTATAATTCACTTCTCACAGCTCAGAAAGGCAGAAATTTGATGCCAAATATGCTGCAAATGAACATTCTATGTGCCCGGTCATTAGTAACAGCAGAACACTGTTTAAACTCAGTGAAATTCATATTTAACATGATTCAGACGATTTGGGCGCTAAAACAGAAGAGAGCAGTCAACAAACTCAGATGTGTGGAAAAAATGCTTACACCTTGTGGGGAGACCTAATTTGGTCCTTCTTACACATATATAAGTCTTTTTTGCTGCTCTAATGCAAAAGGCCACTGAAAGAATGTAATGGTTATAATTCACTTCTCACAGCTCAGAAAGGCAGAAATTTGATGCCAGATATGCTGCAAATGAACATTCTATGTGCCCGGTCATTATTAACAGCAAAACACTGTTTAAACTGAGTGAAATTCATATTTAACATGATTCAGACGATTTGGGCGCTAAAACAGAAGAGAGCAGTCAACAAACTCAGATGTGTGGAAATAATGCTTACACCTTGTGGGGAGACCTAATTTGGTCCTTCTTACACATATATAAGTCTTTTTTGCTGCTCTAATGCAAAAGGCCACTGAAAGAATGTAATGGTTATAATTCACTTCTCACAGCTCAGAAAGGCAGAAATTTGATGCCAAATATGCTGCAAATGAACATTCTATGTGCCCGGTCATTATTAACAGCAAAACACTGTTTAAACTGAGTGAAATTCATATTTAACATGATTCAGACGATTTGGGCGCTAAAACAGATGGGAGCTGTCCAACAGCTAAGGTGTGTGGAAAAACTGCTTACACCTTGTGGGGAGACCTAATTTGGTCCTTCTTACACATATATAAGTCTTTTTTGCTGCTCTAATGCAAAAGGCCACTGAAAGAATGTAATGGTTATAATTCACTTCTCACAGCTCAGAAAGGCAGAAATTTGATGCCAAGATATGCTGCAAATGAACATTCTATGTGCCCGGTCATTATTAACAGCAGAACACTGTTTAAACTGAGTGAAATTCATATTTAACATGATTCAGACGATTTGGGCGCTAAAACAGAAGAGAGCAGTCAACAAACTCAGATGTGTGGAAATAATGCTTACACCTTGTTGGGAGACCTAATTTGGTCCTTCTTACACATATATAAGTCTTTTTTGCTGCTCTAATGCAAAAGGCCACTGAAAGAATGTAATGGTTATAATTCACTTCTCACAGCTCAGAAAGGCAGAAATTTGATGCCAGATATGCTGCAAATGAACATTCTATGTGCCCGGTCATTATTAACAGCAAAACACTGTTTAAACTGAGTGAAATTCATATTTAACATGATTCAGACGATTTGGGCGCTAAAACAGATGGGAGCTGTCCAACAGCTAAGGTGTGTGGAAAAACTGCTTACACCTTGTGGGGAGACCTAATTTGGTCCTTCTTACACATATATAAGTCTTTTTTGCTGCTCTAATGCAAAAGGCCACTGAAAGAATGTAATGGTTATAATTCACTTCTCACAGCTCAGAAAGGCAGAAATTTGATGCCAGATATGCTGCAAATGAACATTCTATGTGCCCGGTCATTATTAACAGCAGAACACTGTTTAAACTGAGTGAAATTCATATTTAACATGATTCAGACGATTTGGGCGCTAAAACAGAAGAGAGCAGTCAACAAACTCAGATGTGTGGAAATAATGCTTACACCTTGTGGGGAGACCTAATTTGGTCCTTCTTACACATATATAAGTCTTTTTTGCTGCTCTAATGCAAAAGGCCACTGAAAGAATGTAATGGTTATAATTCACTTCTCACAGCTCAGAAAGGCAGAAATTTGATGCCAAATATGCTGCAAATGAACATTCTATGTGCCCGGTCATTATTAACAGCAAAACACTGTTTAAACTGAGTGAAATTCATATTTAACATGATTCAGACGATTTGGGCGCTAAAACAGATGGGAGCTGTCCAACAGCTAAGGTGTGTGGAAAAACTGCTTACACCTTGTGGGGAGACCTAATTTGGTCCTTCTTACACATATATAAGTCTTTTTTGCTGCTCTAATGCAAAAGGCCACTGAAAGAATGTAATGGTTATAATTCACTTCTCACAGCTCAGAAAGGCAGAAATTTGATGCCAAATATGCTGCAAATGAACATTCTATGTGCCCGGTCATTATTAACAGCAGAACACTGTTTAAACTGAGTGAAATTCATATTTAACATGATTCAGACGATTTGGGCGCTAAAACAGAAGAGGGCAGTCAACAAACTCAGATGTGTGGAAATAATGCTTACACCTTGTGGGGAGACCTAATTTGGTCCTTCTTACACATATATAAGTCTTTTTTGCTGCTCTAATGCAAAAGGCCACTGAAAGAATGTAATGGTTATAATTCACTTCTCACAGCTCAGAAAGGCAGAAATTTGATGCCAGATATGCTGCAAATGAACATTCTATGTGCCCGGTCATTAGTAACAGCAGAACACTGTTTAAACTGAGTGAAATTCATATTTAACATGATTCAGACGATTTGGGCGCTAAAACAGATGGGAGCATTCAACCAGCTAAGGTGTGTGGAAAAACTGCTTACACCTTGTGGGGAGACCTAATTTGGTCCTTCTTACACATATATAAGTCTTTTTTGCTGCTCTAATGCAAAAGGCCACTGAAAGAATGTAATGGTTATAATTCACTTCTCACAGCTCAGAAAGGCAGAAATTTGATGCCAGATATGCTGCAAATGAACATTCTATGTGCCCGGTCATTATTAACAGCAGAACACTGTTTAAACTGAGTGAAATTCATATTTAACATGATTCAGACGATTTGGGCGCTAAAACAGAAGAGAGCAGTCAACAAACTCAGATGTGTGGAAAAAATGCTTACACCTTGTGGGGAGACCTAATTTGGTCCTTCTTACACATATATAAGTCTTTTTTGCTGCTCTAATGCAAAAGGCCACTGAAAGAATGTAATGGTTATAATTCACTTCTCACAGCTCAGAAAGGCAGAAATTTGATGCCAGATATGCTGCAAATGAACATTCTATGTGCCCGGTCATTATTAACAGCAAAACACTGTTTAAACTGAGTGAAATTCATATTTAACATGATTCAGACGATTTGGGCGCTAAAACAGAAGAGAGCAGTCAACAAACTCAGATGTGTGGAAAAAATGCTTACACCTTGTGGGGAGACCTAATTTGGTCCTTCTTACACATATATAAGTCTTTTTTGCTGCTCTAATGCAAAAGGCCACTGAAAGAATGTAATGGTTATAATTCACTTCTCACAGCTCAGAAAGGCAGAAATTTGATGCCAGATATGCTGCAAATGAACATTCTATGTGCCCGGTCATTATTAACAGCAGAACACTGTTTAAACTGAGTGAAATTCATATTTAACATGATTCAGACGATTTGGGCGCTAAAACAGAATGAGAGCTGTCAACAAGCTAAGGATGTGTGGAAAAACTGCTTACACCTTGTGGGGAGACCTAATTTGGTCCTTCTTACACATATATAAGTCTTTTTTGCTGCTCTAATGCAAAAGGCCACTGAAAGAATGTAATGGTTATAATTCACTTCTCACAGCTCAGAAAGGCAGAAATTTGATGCCAGATATGCTGCAAATGAACATTCTATGTGCCCGGTCATTATTAACAGCAAAACACTGTTTAAACTGAGTGAAATTCATATTTAACATGATTCAGACGATTTGGGCGCTAAAACAGAAGAGAGCTGTCCAACAGCTAAGGTGTGTGGAAAAAATGCTTACACCTTGTGGGGAGACCTAATTTGGTCCTTCTTACACATATATAAGTCTTTTTGCTGCTCTAATGCAAAAGGCCACTGAAAGAATGTAATGGTTATAATTCACTTCTCACAGCTCAGAAAGGCAGAAATTTGATGCCAGATATGCTGCAAATGAACATTCTATGTGCCCGGTCATTAGTAACAGCAGAACACTGTTTAAACTCAGTGAAATTCATATTTAACATGATTCAGACGATTTGGGCGCTAAAACAGAAGGGAGCTGTCAACAAGCTAAGATGTGTGGAAAAACTGCTTACACCTTGTGGGGAGACCTAATTTGGTCCTTCTTACACATATATAAGTCTTTTTTGCTGCTCTAATGCAAAAGGCCACTGAAAGAATGTAATGGTTATAATTCACTTCTCACAGCTCAGAAAGGCAGAAATTTGATGCCAGATATGCTGCAAATGAACATTCTATGTGCCCGGTCATTAGTAACAGCAGAACACTGTTTAAACTCAGTGAAATTCATATTTAACATGATTCAGACGATTTGGGCGCTAAAACAGAAGAGAGCAGTCAACAAACTCAGATGTGTGGAAATAATGCTTACACCTTGTGGGGAGACCTAATTTGGTCCTTCTTACACATATATAAGTCTTTTTTGCTGCTCTAATGCAAAAGGCCACTGAAAGAATGTAATGGTTATAATTCACTTCTCACAGCTCAGAAAGGCAGAAATTTGATGCCAAATATGCTGCAAATGAACATTCTATGTGCCCGGTCATTATTAACAGCAAAACACTGTTTAAACTGAGTGAAATTCATATTTAACATGATTCAGACGATTTGGGCGCTAAAACAGATGGGAGCTGTCCAACAGCTAAGGTGTGTGGAAAAACTGCTTACACCTTGTGGGGAGACCTAATTTGGTCCTTCTTACACATATATAAGTCTTTTTTGCTGCTCTAATGCAAAAGGCCACTGAAAGAATGTAATGGTTATAATTCACTTCTCACAGCTCAGAAAGGCAGAAATTTGATGCCAGATATGCTGCAAATGAACATTCTATGTGCCCGGTCATTATTAACAGCAGAACACTGTTTAAACTGAGTGAAATTCATATTTAACATGATTCAGACGATTTGGGCGCTAAAACAGATGGGAGCTGTCCAACAGCTAAGGTGTGTGGAAAAACTGCTTACACCTTGTGGGGAGACCTAATTTGGTCCTTCTTACACATATATAAGTCTTTTTTGCTGCTCTAATGCAAAAGGCCACTGAAAGAATGTAATGGTTATAATTCACTTCTCACAGCTCAGAAAGGCAGAAATTTGATGCCAGATATGCTGCAAATGAACATTCTATGTGCCCGGTCATTAGTAACAGCAGAACACTGTTTAAACTCAGTGAAATTCATATTTAACATGATTCAGACGATTTGGGCGCTAAAACAGAAGAGAGCAGTCAAACAGCTCAGATGTGTGGAAACAATGCTTACACCTTGTGGGGAGACCTAATTTGGTCCTTCTTACACATATATAAGTCTTTTTTGCTGCTCTAATGCAAAAGGCCACTGAAAGAATGTAATGGTTATAATTCACTTCTCACAGCTCAGAAAGGCAGAAATTTGATGCCAAATATGCTGCAAATGAACATTCTATGTGCCCGGTCATTATTAACAGCAGAACACTGTTTAAACTCAGTGAAATTCATATTTAACATGATTCAGACGATTTGGGCGCTAAAACAGAAGAGAGCAGTCAACAAACTCAGATGTGTGGAAACAATGCTTACACCTTGTGGGGAGACCTAATTTGGTCCTTCTGACATCTAATAAGTCTTTTTTGCTGCTCTAATGCAAAAGGCCACTGAAAGAATGTAATGGTTATAATTCACTTCTCACAGCTCAGAAAGGCAGAAATTTGATGCCAAATATGCTGCAAATGAACATTCTATGTGCCCGGTCATTAGTAACAGCAGAACACTGTTTAAACTCAGTGAAATTCATATTTAACATGATTCAGACGATTTGGGCGCTAAAACAGATGGGAGCTGTCCAACAGCTAAGGTGTGTGGAAACACTGCTTACACCTTGTGGGGAGACCTAATTTGGTCCTTCTTACACATATATAAGTCTTTTTTGCTGCTCTAATGCAAAAGGCCACTGAAAGAATGTAATGGTTATAATTCACTTCTCACAGCTCAGAAAGGCAGAAATTTGATGCCAAATATGCTGCAAATGAACATTCTATGTGCCCGGTCATTAGTAACAGCAGAACACTGTTTAAACTCAGTGAAATTCATATTTAACATGATTCAGACGATTTGGGCGCTAAAACAGAAGAGAGCAGTCAACAAACTCAGGTGTGTGGAAACAATGCTTACACCTTGTGGGGAGACCTAATTTGGTCCTTCTGACACCTAAATAAGTATTTTTTGCTTCTCTAATGCAAAAGGCCACTGAAAGAATGTAATGGTTATAATTCACTTCTCACAGCTCAGAAAGGCAGAAATTTGATGCCAAATATGCTGCAAATGAACATTCTATGTGCCCGGTCATTAGTAACAGCAGAAGACTGTTTAAACTCAGTGAAATTCATATTTAACATGATTTAGACGATTTGGGCGCTAAAACAGATGGGAGCTGTCCAACAGCTAAGGTGTGTGGAAACACTGCTTACACCTTGTGGGGAGACCTAATTTGGACCTTCTGACATCTAAATAAGTCTTTTTTGCTGCTCTAATGCAAAAGGCCACTGAAAGAATGTAATGGTTATAATTCACTTCTCACACCTCAGAAAGGCAGAAATTTGATGCCAGATATGCTGCAAATGAACATTCTATTTGCCCGGTCATTATTAACAGCAGAACACTGTTTAAACTCAATGGAATTCATATTTAATATGATTCAGACCATTTGGGCGCTAAAACAGATGGGAGCTGTCCAACAGCTAATGTGTGTGGAAACACTGCTTACACCTTGTGGGGAGACCTAATTTGGTCCTTCTTACACATATATAAGTAATTTTTGCTGCTCTAATGCAAAAGGCCACTCAAATAATGTAATGGTTATAATTCACTTATCACACCTCAGAAAGGCAGAAATTTGATGCCAAATATGCTGCAAATGAACATTCTACATGCCCGGTCATTAGTAACAGCAGAACACTTTTTAAACTCAATGATATTCATATTTAACATGATTCAGACGATTTGGGCGCTAAAACAGAAGAGAGCAGTCAACAAACTCAGGTGTGTGGAAACAATGCTTAAACCTTGTGGGGAGACCTAATTTGGTCCTTCTTACACATATATAAGTAATTTTTGCTGCTCTAATGCAAAAGGCCACTCAAATAATGTAATGGTTATAATTCACTTATCACATCTCAGAAAGGCAGAAATTTGATGCCAAATATGCTGCAAATGAACATTCTATGTGCCCGGTCATTAGTAACAGCAGAACACTGTTTAAACTCAATGATATTCATATTTAACATGATTTAGACGATTTGGGCGCTAAAAAAGAAGAGAGCAGTCAACAAACTCAGGTGTGTGGAAACAATGCTTAAACCTTGTGGGGAGACCTAATTTGGTCCTTCTGACACCTAAATAAGTATTTTTTGCTGCTCTAATGCAAAAGGCCACTGAAAGAATGTAAGGTTCACTTCTCACAGCTCAGAAAGGCAGAAATTTGATGCCAAATATGCTGCAAATGAAAATTCTTTGTGCCCGGTCATTAGTAACAGCAGAACACTGTTTAAATTCAATGGAATTCATATTTAACATGATTTAGACGATTTAGGTGTCAGAAGAACCAAATTAGGTCTCCCCAGAAGGTGTAAGCATTGTTTCCACACATCTGAGTTTGTTGACTGCTCCCATCTGTTTTAGCAACCAAATCGTCTGAATCATGTTAAATATAAATTTCATTGAGTTTAAACAGTATTCTGCAGTTACTAATGACCGGGCAAATAGAATGTTCATTTGCAGCATATCTGGCATCAAATTTCTGTCTTTCTGAGCTGTGAGAAGTGAATTATAACCATTACATTCTTTCAGTGGCCTTTTGCATTAGAGCAGCAAAAAAGACTTATTTAGGTGTCAGAAGGACCAAATTAGGTCTCCCCACAAGGTGTAAGCATTGTTTCCACACATCTGAGTTTGTTGACTGCTCTCTTCTGTTTTAGCGCCCAAATCGTCTGAATCACGTTAAATATGAATTTCACTGAGTTTAAACAGTGTCCTGCTGTTAATAATGACCGGGCAAATAGAATGTTAATTTGCAGCATATTTGGCATCAAATTATTGCCTTTCTGAGCTGTGAGAAGTGAATTATAACCATTACATTATTTGAGTGGCCTTTTGCATTAGAGCAGCAAAAATTACTTATATATGTGTAAGAAGGACCAAATTAGGTCTCCCCACAAGGTGTAAGCAGTGTTTCCACACACATTAGCTGTTGGACAGCTCCCATCTGTTTTAGCGCCCAAATCTTCTGACTCATGTTAAATATAAATTTCACTGAGTTTAAACAGTGTTCTGCTGTTACTAATGACCGGGCACATAGAATGTTCATTTGCAGCATATTTGGCATCAAATTTCTGCCTTTCTGAGCTGTGAGAAGTGAATTATAACCATTACATTCTTTCAGTGGCCTTTTGCATTAGAGCAGCAAAAAAGACTTATTTAGGTGTCAGAAGGACCAAATTAGGTCTCCCCACAAGGTGTAAATATTGTTTCCACACATCTGAGTTTGTTGACTGCTCTCTTCTGTTTTAGCGCCCAAATCGTCTGAATAGTGTTAAATATGAATTTCACTGAGTTTAAACAGTGTTCTGCTGTTAATAATGACCGGGCAAATAGAATGTTCATTTGCAGCACATTTGGCATCAAATTTCTGCCTTTCTGAGGTGTGAGAAGTGAATTATAACCATTACATTCTTTCAGTGGCCTTTTGCATTAGAGCAGCAAAAAAGACTTATTTAGGTGTCAGAAGGACCAAATTAGGTCTCCCCACAAGGTGTAAGCAGTGTTTCCACACACCTTAGCTGTTGGACAGCTCCCATCTGTTTTAGCGCCCAAATCGTCTGAATAGTGTTAAATATGAATTTCACTGAGTTTAAACAGTGTTCTGCTGTTAATAATGACCGGGCAAATAGAATGTTCATTTGCAGCATATTTGGCATCAAATTTCTGCCTTTCTGAGGTGTGAGAAGTGAATTATAACCAGTACATTCTTTCAGTGGCCTTTTGCATTAGAGCAGCAAAAAAGACTTATTTAGGTGTCAGAAGGACCAAATTAGGTCTCCCCACAAGGTGTAAGCAGTGTTTCCACACACCTTAGCTGTTGGACAGCTCCCATCTGTTTTAGCGCCCAAATCGTCTGAATCATGTTAAATATAAATTTCATTGAGTTTAAACAGTATTCTGCAGTTACTAATGACCGGGCAAATAGAATGTTCATTTGCAGCATATCTGGCATCAAATTTCTGTCTTTCTGAGCTGTGAGAAGTGAATTATAACCATTACATTCTTTCAGTGGCCTTTTGCATTAGAGCAGCAAAAAAGACTTATTTAGGTGTCAGAAGGACCAAATTAGGTCTCCCCACAAGGTGTAAGCATTGTTTCCACACATCTGAGTTTGTTGACTGCTCTCTTCTGTTTTAGCGCCCAAATCGTCTGAATCACGTTAAATATGAATTTCACTGAGTTTAAACAGTGTCCTGCTGTTAATAATGACCGGGCAAATAGAATGTTAATTTGCAGCATATTTGGCATCAAATTATTGCCTTTCTGAGCTGTGAGAAGTGAATTATAACCATTACATTATTTGAGTGGCCTTTTGCATTAGAGCAGCAAAAATTACTTATATATGTGTAAGAAGGACCAAATTAGGTCTCCCCACAAGGTGTAAGCAGTGTTTCCACACACATTAGCTGTTGGACAGCTCCCATCTGTTTTAGCGCCCAAATCTTCTGAATCATGTTAAATATAAATTTCACTGAGTTTAAAGTGTTCTGCTGTTACTAATGACCGGGCACATAGAATGTTCATTTGCAGCATATTTGGCATCAAATTTCTGCCTTTCTGAGCTGTGAGAAGTGAATTATAACCATTACATTCTTTCAGTGGCCTTTTGCATTAGAGCAGCAAAAAAGACTTATTTAGGTGTCAGAAGGACCAAATTAGGTCTCCCCACAAGGTGTAAGCATTGTTTCCACACATCTGAGTTTGTTGACTGCTCTCTTCTGTTTTAGCGCCCAAATCGTCTGAATAGTGTTATATATGAATTTCACTGAGTTTAAACAGTGTTCTGCTGTTAATAATGACCGGGCAAATAGAATGTTCATTTGCAGCATATTTGGCATGTTCGGTAACACTTTATAATAACTATCCGTTATAACTAGCTAATAGATAAATTGTAAACTGTTAATTAATGACTTATTAATCACTTGTTAAGAGTCTGTTAATAATTTGCTAACTATGCCTAATAGATAGTTAATAAACCATTAATAAACTGTTAGTGAATTACTTACTAATGCCTTGTTAAGTATCAGTTAATAGTTTATTTATGTTATTGGGACGTTATTCTAAAGTTGCAACTATTCCTCATTTATTAACTGCTGGTAAATGAGGAATAGCTTCAACTTTAGAATAACGTTTCAATAACATTCATAAGCTTGTAACTAATAATTAACTACTACATTAATTCAAACTTTATAGGTCACTTGTTAATAGTTTCTACTAATACCAGTGAAACTTTGTAAAACAGAAAATGGGAGAAACAAGTTCAAAGTACAGAAATTTTATGTGATATTTAAAATGTCACATTTTTGTATCTCAACCTTCTTCCACCCATAGACTTTCATGTGTACAATATATTAGCAAATACATAAAACAGACAACTTGTTGAACATGGCAGCACAGCAGTATCCAACACTATACAAACTCTTGGAGTTTGGGCACTTTTTGTGCAGGACATGAGAAAAAAAAGTAAATCAAAATAAAGCCATTGGCATTACTGATTTGAACATATCCACAACCTGGACCCGCTATACTAAATGAACTCAACCCAAGCCACAACTGAACTGCTCTAGGGCACCATCTCACAGTAAAACAACACTAAGTTTTCTTAGACAGAGGAAGCAGTTTCCCCTTTTTCTTTTGATGTTCAACATCCCTCAAAAGGTTTGAATCATCAATCAACACTTCCTAACATTTTCTGGCAAAGTCCTGCAGTCGTTGCGGTGGTGTATGAGCAAGCAGCAACTCCTTGTCTTTCTTTGGTGCCACAACAGCCAGCTCACAGATGGGAGCACTGGCGACGATGGTGTTTCTGTAGACACTGACCCTTCGATATGCCACACTCAACTTTCTTCCTTTCTTCCTTAAGGACTTTTCTGTATCTCTTGACGACCTCTTCAGGCTGACGTGCTGAAACAGACAGAAATTTTGTTAAGTATAACAAACATACAAATAGTGAATCAACATACTGACTGCGCCGCACACTAGAGCCTAATTCATTTATACATTGATAGCAGCTCGGTAGGCAACTTGGGGTAAAGTGCCTTGCCCAGGGGCACATCGACATGTGACAAGGGGAAGCTGGAATCAACCCTCAAGACAACTACTCAACCCATCAAGTCACAGTCGCCATATGAACACAGACAGCCCAGTTAAATCCCAGCCTCCCTGATCCACTTTCTCAGCTGTTCAATAAAGCACAGTAGAGCCCACACAATGATAAAAATAAGACGATAAAAAAAACCTAATGTATGGAACATGCGCAATATATAAAGAAAATTAGATCTCACACATGTTTTACAATTTCCTTTTGGGGTGAACTATATTTGTTTCATTATAGATTAGATCACGATGACGTCAGGACTAATCGATTAATTGATTTTGATTAGCCTGACTTGTCGACTTTGAAATATTTATTTAATCGAGAACCAAATGTGGTTTTGATGCCTAAAAGCTGTTTTTGGCAGTACAATGCCATAGCTATTGATGTAAGAACTTAGTAGCCAAAATCACTTATCAAGAAAAGCAAGGAAAATGGTTAGACGTCAGTTCTTAAATTAAACTGGTATGAGATATTTTTGTTATCATTATATCTGTTAAGACCTACCGCACCCAGTTGGCGGTGAAACACCCTTAGTGTATGGGGTTCCATTAGTGCCAAAATTATGTTTATGCGTCTTCTGACGTGTTCATGTGTCCATGTATGTGTCTATGCAAGGTGTGTATGTATCCTGCTTATGTAATAGAAGCTGCATATGTCGTGTCCATATGCTGTGAGCATATGTATTGTGTCTACATGAGGGATCAAGTGCATGGCATTTCTTCACTTTGTTGTTTGACCTTGTTGTTGAACCTGTCATCACGTGATCTCGGTTTGCTGTCGTTTCCTCTACTGTTATATCTGTCGTTACAACCTGTCGTCTTCACCGTTATTTCCCTCTGCTGTTACACCTGTCGTTGCTACCTGTCGTCTCCTCTGCTGTTACAACCTGTCGTCTCCTCTGCTGTTACAACCTGTCGTCTCCTCTGCTGTTACAACCTGTCGTCTCCTCTGCTGTTATATCTGTCGTTGCTACCTGTCGTCTCCTCTGCTGTTACACCTGTCGTTGCTACCTGTCGTCTCCTCTGCTGTTACACCTGTCGTTGCTACTTGTCGTCTCCTCTGCTGTTACACCTGTCGTTGCTACTTGTCGTCTCCTCTGCTGTTACACCTGTCGTTGCTACCTGTCGTCTCCTCTGCTGTTACACCTGTCGTTGCTACCTGTCGTCTCCTCTGCTGTTACACCTGTCGTCTCCTCTGTCGTCTTCACCGTCATCTCCCTGTGTTGTTATACCTGTCGTTGCTACCTGTTGTCCCCGTTATCGGGCCGTGTTGTCACCTGATGTTGTCATGCACTGCTTTTACAGTTGGGTGGGTTCCTGCTGCCGTCAGCCTGTGCGGTTACCTTTATTTTATTCACATTTACTTTTTAAATCTTTAATGTCACAACAGTAATAACTCCCTCATTGTTCCCAATTAGCTCCGACAAACACCTTGGTTCGTCACTTACTGATCGATGCAGTCATGATAAAACTACGTACACGCTACTTCCGGTTCAACTGAGATTTCAAAATAAGAGTCCTTGACACCAACGCCTCCTTTTACTGCAAAGTTGAGTTTCAAAGCTATTAAAATGAGCACCACCATGCGTCTTGTATTTAATTTTAGAACTCAGAGTTTTGCCTTTAAAAAGGGATTTTTAACAATCCATACCAATAACTCATCATACTTTGTAAAAATGTTTCACATTCATATAAAAAAAATTAAGACAATTTTCAAAAGTTTGCAATGGTTTGTTTACTTTGAAATTGACCAACAAAACATTTCAAAGTGATATGAACACAGGAATGATGATACAGCATCTGGTAAGAAAAACACCAAAACTGTATAAATCCTAACTTTTACTGCTCAACTTGTCAATAGCTATATACTCAGATTAAACCAAATATAGGGGACTGCAAGATGCCACACTCCCATGTATCGGACAAAGAGGTTGTATGTAGGGTGAACAAGCAGCCGCAGGATCACCCGTCCTCACTATGCAAGAATTAAATCATCGGAGAGGTAGAAAAGCCTAGACAGGCCGTGTTCCCTGTGGAAGACATTTGAGAGAAAACTGCACATAAAAGTTGTAAAATTACTGCATTTTGTGGACTTCCTAATAGTAAAGAATTACAATAGTCCAGCCTTGAAGTAACAAATGCATGGACTAGTTTTTCAGCATCACCCCTGGACAGAATGTTTCTAATTTTGGCGATATTCCTGAGGTGAAAAAAGCAAACTCTGGAAACCTGTTTAATATGGGATTTAAATGACATGTCTTGGTCGAAAATAACACCAAATTTTTTACTTTACAACCAGAGGCCAAGTTAATGCCATCCAGATTGAGTGATTGATTAAGAAGTTTATTTTTTTGTGGACTCTGGTCCAAAGATTACAACTTCTGTCCCTGTGGTACTCCTCAAGTGACCCTAGAGTTTAAAGATTTATTATTAACATGAACAAATTGGAATCTGTCCGACAGATAAGATTTAAACCAGCCAAATGCTTTCCCCTTAATCTGTACAGTATGTTCAAGTCTTTGTAGGAGAATATTGTGATCAACTGTATCAAATGCAGCACTGAGATCTAACAGGACAAGTACAGACACAAGTCCATTATCTGAGGCCACGAGAATATCATTAGTGACCTTCCCCAGAGCTGTTTCATTGCTATGATGAGCTCTGAAGCCTGACTGAAACTCCTCAAGTAGGTCATTGCTTTGTAAATGTTTACATAGTTGATTAGCAACTACTTTCTCAAGAATTTTAGATGGAAAAAGAAGATTAGATATAGGTCTGTAATTTACTAACTCATCTTGATCAAGAGGTTTCTTAAGTAAAGGTTTAATAACAGCTATTTTAAAAGCCTGTGGTACATATCCATTCACCAAGGATATATTAATCATGTCCAAAATAGGGCCACTGATCAAAGGAAATACCTCCTTAAACAACTTGGTTGGGATTGGGTCTAACATACAGTACAGACCAAAGGTTTGGACACACCTTCTCATTCAAACAGTTTTCTTTATTTTCATGACTATGAACATTGTAGATTCACACTGAAGGCATTGAAACTATGAATTAACACATGTGGAATTATATACTTAAAAAAGTGTGAAACAACTGAAAATATGTCTTATATGTTCTTAAAGTTGCCACCCTTTTGCTTTGATTACTGCTTCGCACACTCTTGGCATTCTCTTGATGAGCTTCAAGAGGTACCTGAAATGGTCTTCACTTCACAGGTGTCCCCTGTCAGGTTTAATAAGTGGGATTTCTTGCCTTATAAATGGGGTTGGGACCATCAGTTGTGTTGTGCAGAAGTCAGGTGGACACACAGCTGATAGTCCTACTGAATAGACTGTTAGAATTTGTATTATGGCAAGAAAAAAGCAGCTAAGTAAAGAAAAACGAGTGGCCATCATTACTTTAAGAAATGAAGGTCAGTCAGTCCGAAAAATTGGGAAAACTTTGAAAGTGTCCCCAAATGCAGTTGCAAAAACCATCAAGTGCTACAAATAAACTGCCTCACATGAGGATAGCCCCAGGAAAGGAAGACCAAGAGTCACCTCTGCTGTGGAGGATAAGTTCATCCGAGTCACCAGCCTCAGAAATCGCAGGTTAACTGCAGCTTAGATTAGAGACCAGGGGCCCATTCTTCGTACGTTGCTTAAAACATCCGAGATCAAATGACACATCTAAGATGATTTCATCCGGCTAATCATGATCCAGCTAATTGGGTTCTTCGAACACACCTGTTTATGATTAGTATGGCTGGATTGAGTTATCTGAGATAAACCTTTCAAAGTAAAACTAAACTTCATAATAATATGGCCTGAACAAATCTTCTTACTGAATAAGATAAAAATAAAAAGCAAACCATCATACAAATAACTTAAATATTTTCTATTTATGGCTCTAAAACAACTTTTTCCTCTTTAAAAGCCACTGTTAAATGATGTGTTTGTCTGTTTATAACAGCCACCAAGAAAAATCTCTCTACAATTACACTGTCGTGCTGCACTAAAGGATCCTGTCTATTGCGCAATACGCGATTAATTCCAAAAGCTCAAAATTATTCTTGCACTTTCTGCAACAGGTTGCTGTCGTAAAAATGGACATGGCTACGACAGACTTCCCTATCTCCTCCGCTTATAAAGCTGTGATCTAATCCTGTTTACATGAAATAAGCCTGCTCTCGAGCAGGTTTAAGCTTCCTATGACAGCAAGTCCGAGATGAGTTTCGAAGAACCAAACGATCCAAGGTCATGCCAAATCGTCAACAATCAAATCCAGCTAACTGAGTTAGCGACGTACGAAGAATGGACCCCTGGTCAATGCCACACAGAGTTCTAGCAGCAGACACATCTCTAGAACAACTGTTAAGAGGAGACTGTGTGAATCAGGCCTTCATGGTAAAATAGCTGCAAGGAAACCACTGATAAGGACAGGCAACAAGTAAAAGAGACTTGCTTTGGCTAAATAACACAAGGAATGGACATTAGACCAGTCTGATGAGTCCAAATTTGAGATCTTTGGTGCCAACCATCGTGTCATTGTGCGACGCAGAAAAGGAGAATGGATGGACTCTACATGCCTGGTTCCCACTGTGAAGCATGGAGGAGGTGGTGTGATGGTGTGGGGGTGCTTTGGTGACACTGTTGGGGATTTACTCAAAATTGAAGGCATACTGAACCAGCATGGCTACCACAGCATCTTGCAGCGGCATGTTATTCCATCCGGTTTGCGTTTAGTTAGACCATCATTTATTTTTCAACAACATGACCCCAAACACACCTCCAGGCTGTGTAAAGGCTATTTGACCAAGAAGGAGAGTGATAGGGTGCTGCGCCAGATGACCTGGCCTCCACAATCACCAGACCTGAACCCAATGGAGATGGTTTGGGGTGAGCTGGACCGCAGAGTGACAGAGCAACAAGTGCTAAGCATCTCTGGGAACTCCTTCAAGACTGTAGGAAGACCGTTTCAGGTGACTAAACAGTTCAAACACCACGCAGGTCCTAAAGATTCCTCCAACGCTGCCTCACTTACTGAGGATGAGGTGATCATGTTTGGGAGGATGCCAATTATTTTATTTTTAATGGAATCAATTTTATTTATGAAGAATCCCATAAAGTGATTACTGCTAAGAGCTAAGGGAAAGGATGGATCAACAGAGCTATGACTCTGTAAATTTGGCAACTTTAATGAAGAGAAATCTAGGATTATTTTTAATCTCTTCAATTAATGATTAAAAATATGCTGCTCTAACTCAGTGAAGGGTCTTTTTATACAACAGTAGACTGTTTTTCTAGATTAGGTAGGATTCCTCATGGTGTGTAGAGCGCTATTTTCTCTTCAATTTCCTAGCATTTTTTTTTTACAAAAAGAACGCAGGTCTAAATTAAACCAGGGAGCCAGCTTCCTGTGAATAATCGCCTTCTTTTTCAAGGGAGATACACTGTAAAGCAAAACGCAACGTATATAACTATTAGTAAGACATTTACAGTTAAATAAATAAATAATTCTCATTTGTCATCCAGGATGGAAGTAACATTCCCTACCGGACGATCGGTCCTCTCCATCAACGTCTTAGTAAATTTTTTCTCTTTTCAAACCTAGAGGTATGATCCAGAACTACTTTGGTTCAGGCTGTAGCTTGTACTTACTTCCTGGTTCCTGAGCCAATCATTTGAGAATTCCCAAAATTCGCAGCATTTGGTATTTTATTTTGGCGAAAGAGCAGCAGCCTGCAAACATGGAAACCAGTAAAAGAAGCAGACCAGATATAGAACAGAATAAAACATCTTATACCTGTATTGTGGAAGTAAAAATTCAGTGCAGTTTTACAGCACTAATCAACTGTTGAGTTAATGGCTAGTCTCCGTGAAAGGCATAGTGTATGTGTTGTTTGGGTTTTAACCATTCAGTTACTTAAAGCTCCTTTAAGTCTTTCATACAGTAGTTATGACATACCATCCGCCTCCATCAGCCAGTCATTCCAGAAGATCATCATCATCTGGGTTTCCACCCTCCTCTTGTTACTCCCTGGCAGAGAAAGTTGCACACAAATAAGATTTTGCATGACTTAAAAAGAGACAAAACTGACTGGTTTTACTTACAAGGCAGTATCTTAGCCTGAAATGTTTAATATAAGCAATTCTGGAATGATTACATAGTTGAACTAATTAGGTTCACTATTTGGCAAGAAACAGTTTTTCTTGCCCACTCTTAATTCATAAACACTTATGAATGAGTTATAAGTTGTTTACTGCTTAACCAAAGCATGGTGTTGATATCATGACGATCATGAAGCAGGCCTGCTTTATGAAAGATGTGCAAAGCCTGATTGAGATCTATCCAAAACATTATGGGCTCTTTGGAAGTCAGTAGGGAAGGTTGATTCAAATTTCAAGAATAAATTTGATTCCAATTCTCAGGATTTAGAATAGATTATTTTCAATTTGATCTCAAATTAAATCTCTGGTATTAAAAACATTTTTTAGCTGTTAACTGAATTTCATGACTGCGTAGTTATGCATTATATTGATACTAGTATCATTGTATTAACAATTAACTGCAAATTGATAAAGTAAAAGGAGTTAATGGCGGCCTTAAGGACCAAAGCCTCTCCCTGAATGTTGAGACATTTGTTTTCACAAACATGCTGTGGAGCAGAAAACCCAAACAGATCCAGGGTTGAAAATATAGACACCTGAGAATATCTACAACTGCTATTTCTGTTTAATTCAATAATACTTTACTAAACCAAAATGAAAATAAATGTGAACACTAACCTAGCGTGATGTTAAATTTATGACATTAAAAATTCACCTCCCAGGCTGGAGTGTGAAGGCTCCAGTGAAGTACGGTGCGTCAATGACAGCACATTGACGCACCGTGTGAATGCCTCACACCACTAGGTGGAGATTGGCGCTTTGTTTTGTTTTTACCCTGTTGAGGTCTCAGAGCAGAAGAAGTAGTAATAGCCTAAGGCGGTTGTTTAGCTAAAGTCGGTGCTCTACTGATAAAAAAATACAAAGTTACAGCTCCCACATAATTGGGCGTGCTGTGCACAGACTGTGAGCTCTCTGGGGACAATACAATTCTGTATGAAATGATGGGAATACTTTCTGGTCCTTTTTAAACTAATAAAGCACACTCAACGGCGACCTGGAAGTTATTCTGTTTGCGCATGCGCAAAGAAGCTGATGGTACATATCGGGTAGAGAGCGCGAGCATGTCGCAGTGATTGACATGTGGGAAATTGATAAGACAACCACCCAAGCCCCAGTACCTCGAAGCCGATAAAGATTGTGCTATGCCATTGAATTTTACAAATAGTGACTAAGCCCGAAAAAGCAGCACAAGTCTTAATATGCCACCCGATACATCCTGCTCTAGCCAGTTAGCAACACCCTTCAAAAAAATGTCTGTACAACGCCATACTACTGCAAACCACACTCCTATCGTACTTTCAGCAAGCAAAAAACAAATAAAATAAAAAAAGTGTTATAATTTTAGCCAAATACATTTATGTATCCTTTGTTTTTCGTAACTGCCTAAGCTAACTGGTAATTCGGCTTTTTTATACGACGTGACTTAACGTGAATTAAAACACAAATATTTACATCACCTTTAATCATCAAATAAAATAACAATTGTCTGGAAAGTTTTTCATACCTAACTTCTGGTCTGACCTTCCTCTGCTGCGAAGATGAAGTCTGTTCAACAGCTGGTCTCCGCGAAATAGTGAGCGCGAACACGGCTTCTTTTTCTTCTTCTTCGTGTGGGAGGAGTGTGAGTGAAGGAGCGGAAGAGAGAGCGCATGAGAAAACTCTGTTTTGAGTGGTTTTTCTTACTTTTTTCTGTCCTTTTTCACTGGGTGAGTGTAAATATTGTGTATATAGTTGTTTTACTTTGGTTGTTAGGGTTTTTTGGTGGGGTTGGTGGACGTCGGGTTTTGCCCGGCGGCAGGTCGGCGTCTTGAACGCCATGGTGGTGGGTGGTGGTTCTGGCGTCTTCTCCGCGCTGACACGGAGGAACGGCATCAAGGTGGGTGCCGGGTCTCCGTGCAGCGTGGAGGACGTTTGTTTGGCGGTGGGTGAGGTGATTGGTCATGGATCCATCAAGTCCGCGGCTCGCATGAACGGAGCCGCGGTGTTGTTTGTTGGGCGCGTTGAGCAGGCGAACCTGTTGGTCGAGTCGGGCATTTCTGTGAACGGCTCGTTCCTCCAGGTGTCGCCGCTCACGCAGCCCGCTACCAGAGTGATTTTATCAAATGTCCCTCCGTTCATTAGCGACGAGTTTCTCGTTAAAGAGCTCTCTCGTCACGGAAAGGTGGTTTCCCCCGTTAAAACGATTCTGTCGGGGTGTAAATCACCGCTGCTGAAGCATGTTGTCTCCCACCGGAGACAACTCTTCATGATCCTCAACAACCGTGGCGAGGAGCTAAACCTGCGTTTCCGGGTGAGAGTGGACGAATTTGACTACGTCTTGTTCGCCACCTCATCCAACATGAAGTGCTTCGGCTGTGGACAGGAGGGACATTTGATAAAGTCGTGCCCAAACAGAGCCGGGTCGGCTCCGTTGGGCTCCGCGGAGCAACAGCCTGCTGCAGCCGGGGAGCAGGTGGGTGTGTCCGGCGAGGCTGGAGCTCCTGCCGCGGTGGAGGAGTCTGGCGCTGCGGGGAACTCCAGCGTAGCCGCGGAGGAAGCCGTGGCGTCAGCTCCGGTCGCAGGAGAGTTTAGTGGAGGAGAAAAATGTGGATGAAACATCTGATCCACAAAAGAGTGATTGCGTAGTGAGTGAGGGCAGCACGGTGGTGTGTGGTGGTGGGGAAACTTGTGTGACTGGTGAGGAAGTGGAGACTCAGGGTGAGATGGAGCAGGATGGTGTGTGTGAAGAGCAGGAGGGTGAGACTGGTGGTGAGGTGACTGGTGTGTGTGGAGAGCAGGGAGGGAAAGGTGAGGCGGTGGCAGGTGGAGGGGAGGTGAGTGTGGAGGAGCATGTGGTGGCTCCTGTGGGGGAGTCTGTGGTGGCTCCTGTGGAGGAGAAAGGCGAGGGAGAGCAGGTGATGGAGCAGGAGGCGCCTATGAATTTAAAAAGGCGCAGTAAGAGAAAAAATGTGATGACTGCTGTTCAGAGCAGTAAGCAGGTGAGCAAGCTGGCCACAGAGAGAAAAGATGTGTCAGACAGCAGTGACAGTGAGGGTGAGCTGTCTGACAGCAGTGAGGTGTCTCTGTCACAGGGTAGCAGTGCAGAGGCACGTTATCCTGTGGAGTCTTTTAATAGTTTTCTCCAGGAAACGAAAAGATTAAGAGGGATAAAAGTAGAAAAATATTTTCCCAATTTAAAAATATTTTATTTTTCTGCGAGATATTATATTGGAAGAAAAGAAGAGTCTGGGTTTTCTGATCAGGAGGTTTTTATACTGAAGAAAATTATGGGAAAAGTGAGAAAACAATTTTGAATATAATGATGAGCACTAACTTATTATTTTTATTGTGCGTATTTTATTGTGGTGTTGTTTTTAGCCTTTTACCCAACATGGATAATTTTAAAATAGCTTCTTTAAACGTTAATGGGGCTAGGGAGGCTGTTAAACGCACCATGATTTATGAAATAGCAAAACAGAAAAGAATTAGTGTTTTATTTTTACAAGAGACGCACAGTGATCTCAACAATGAAGCAGACTGGCGCAAGGAATGGAAGGGAGAAGCTTTTTTTAGCCACGGCACCTCCCAGAGTTCTGGGGTGGGCCTCCTCTTTTCCTCAGCTTTCACCCCAAACTCTTTTAATGTAGAAAGTATCGTCCAGGGAAGGTGTCTTTTAGTAAAAGCTCAGTTTGACCATTTTAACGTAGTTTTTATCAATATTTATGCTCCTAACGTCGGTGCAGAGAGGAAGCGTTTTTTAGAGAAAATTGGGGAGAGGTTGGGAGATTGCGGGTCTGATGATTATGTTTTTTTAGGTGGGGATTTTAATTGTACAGAAAACGAATTGTTAGACCGGAATCATAAAGAGCCTCACCAAGCTTCCCAGCAAGCCATGCAGCAGCTTGTCTCATCTCACGGCCTGGTGGACGTGTGGAGGAGGATGCACACAGGCTCCAGACAGTACACTTGGTCCCACAGTAAAGAAAACCGCCTCTCTTCAGCACGTATTGACCGTTTTTATTGTTTTAAATATCATTTTAATGTGTTTAAAACATGTCAGATTTTACCAGTAGCTTTTACAGACCACTCTTTGCTTTTAGACAAAGAAAGGGTGATTTTACTTGTCTAAGGCAGTGGTGGGACCATGGAAAAGTTCAAATAAAACAACTTTGTCAACAGCATACTCTTAATGTCACTCGTGACGTCACCAGATCTATCAGAGATCTGGAGATGAATATAGTTGAACTAGAACATTTAAGTGAGTCCACAGGAAATCGAGAGCATATTGAAGCTCTCAAATCCAAAAGGCTAGTTTTAGCCAACCTGCTGGAGTCTAAAGTCCAAGGCGTGTTGGTCAGGTCTCAGGTTCAGAACATCACAGAGATGGATGCTCCCTCTAGCTTCTTCTTCAGCTTGGAGAGGAAACGCGGAAAGAGGAGAGTGATCCATTCCTTTCTATCTGACACAGGGCAGCAGGTGAGTGAACTGGGCCAGATCAGGAGGAGGGCTGTTGAGTTTTACTCCACTCTGTTTGAGAGTGAGTATATGGAGAACGAGGAGCTGTTTGGGGAGTTCTGTGGTGGGCTGCCCCAGGTCTCTGAGGAGACCAATGTACAGCTGGAGCGCCCCCTGGTGGTACAAGAGGTCCATACAGCCCTCCTGAATATGCAGGGCCAGAAGGCCCCAGGCATCGATGGTCTTACAGTAGAGTTTTTCAAAGCCTACTGGGACATCCTGGCAGAAGACCTACTGGAGGTCTATAATGAGAGTTTGGCCACTGGTTCACTCCCGCTTTCGTGCCACAGGGCAGTCATCACCCTCCTGCCCAAGAAAGGGAACCTGCAGGACATTAAGAACTGGCGCCCTGTGTCTCTCCTCTGCACCGACTACAAGATCCTCTCCAAAGCCTTGGCAACGCGGCTGAGAGAAGCTATGGAGCAGGTCATCCACCGGGACCAGACCTACTGCGTCCCCGGCAGGTCCATGGTAGATAACGTCTACCTAATTCGGGATGTTTTGGAGGTCTCCGGTTCATTGGGTTTAAGAACGGGCTTGATCGCATTAGATCAAGAAAAGGCGTTTGATCGCGTCGAACACGGCTTCCTGTGGAAAACTATGGAGAGGTTCGGGTTCGGCGCTGGTCTGATCGCCAAGATCCAGGTGATGTACAGTGGCATTGAGAGTATGCTAAAGATTAACGGTGGTCTGTGTGCTCCTTTTAGGGTGCGTAGAGGTGTTCGCCAAGCCTGCGCCCTATCCGGGATGCTCTACGCGCTCTCCCTGGAACCCCTGCTTCAAAAGATACGTTCTACTGTTCATGGTTTGGTTTTACCTGGTTTTAATAGTAGAGTGGTTTTATCTGCCTATGCAGATGACGTCGTTGTTTTTACTAAAAACCAGCAAGATGTCGACGTACTGAACGAGATAACAACTAAGTTCTCTGTTTTATCTTCTGCGAGGGTGAACTGGGGAAAAAGTGAAGCCCTGGCAGTGGGCGAATGGCGTGAAGGGCTCCCGGTTCTCCCTCAGGGACTTTTATGGAAAAAAGATGGTTTTAAATATCTCGGTCTTTTTTTAGGCAATGAAAACACTGAAAAAAAGAACTGGGAAAACATGGAACAGAAAATAGAATGTAAACTAGAAAGGTTGAGATGGCTACACTCCCACATGTCGTACAGGGGAAGGGTTTTGGTTTTAAATAACCTTGTAGCATCTCAGCTGTGGCACAAACTTTCCTGTTTAGACCCACCGTCTGGTTTGTTGGCCAACATACAAGCAAAAATGGTCAACTTTTTTTGGAACGGTTTTCATTGGGTGCCACAGTCTGTGTTGTTTTTACCCAGAGAAGAGGGGGGCCAGGGCCTTGTCCACCTAGCCGGGAGAACAGCGGCTTTTAGATTACGTTTTGTTCAGATATACCTGGCAGGGCCCTCTGACTTAGTGTGGAGGGACGTGGCCAGCTGCATTTTTAGAGGTGTAAATAACCTGGGGCTGGATGCGGCTCTGTTTTTAACTGATTTAAATCTTTTAAAGTTAAGGGGATTGCCGAAGTTTTATCAGGGTGTTTTTAAATCATGTGCCCTGTTTAAATTAAAGCCATCCCAAACGACTAACTCTCTGCACTGGCTTTTACAGGAGCCTTTAATCTGTGGGTCCAGGCTGGACGTGTGTGACGGCGCTGGACCAGGGCTGTCGGAGGCGCTGCGCCGGTCAAAGATAACAACCGTGAAACCGAGCTGGTGAAGACTGCAGGACCGTCCCTCTCCAACGTCGAGGCCATGGGTTCCGTGATGGGGGTACGGTCTGCCAGGCTGGTGCGGCGCTTCCTGGACCTCCTGAGGGGAAAGATGTCGGCCAAGGAGAGGAGCCTCCTCCGTGACTACTGTGAGAGACAGAGCCAGCCAGACCCGATGGACTCCTTTCCTGGCCTGATCCTGGATCCTGGGTTACCGGAGAGAAGTGGACCTCTGCTCTCCAGCCTGGACCCACAGAAGATGGTTTTATCCACTATGGACCAGAAAACTGTTTATAGAGTTCGCTCCAAAGTGATAAATCGAAGACACTTCGAGAATCGCGCAGTCTGTGTATGGACTGATAGACTTGCTGGTAGAGCACCCCAGTGGAGGACTTTATATAAGCCTCCAATTAAAAAGAGAACTGGTGATCTCCAATGGAGGATTTTACATGGTGCCATCGCCACAAACTCTTTTTTATCCGTTATTAATCGGGCTGTTTTAAATGAGTGTTCTTTCTGCAGTCTGTCTGAGAACGTTTTTCATGTTTTTATGGACTGTAACAGACTAAAGACCATTTTTAGCCTTTTAACAAATGTTTTTAGTCTTTTTGGCACTGTTTTTACTACTTCTTTATTTATTGGAGGAGTGTGCGAAAATAAAAGTAATAAGGCAAAGGCCAGACTTTTAAACTTTTTAATCAGTGAGGCAAAGATGGCTATTTATTTGTCCCGCAGAGACAGACTGCAGGGAGGGCCTCACCTTGATGCTGTGGCTCTGTGGAAGTGCAACGTTAAAGCCAGAATTAGGCTGGAGTTTCACTTCCACAGAGCCACGCAGAACATGGAGGATTTTATGCAGTTGTGGGGTTTTAAAAAGATTTTATGTGAAGTGTCTGAAGAAAAGAACTTCAATATAACAAGCTTCTTATTTAAGAATTTTATGTAAATGACACTTGGTTTTAACTCAATTGTTTAATTGTTTGGCCTTTTGTAATTAAAGTTTTGTTAAAAGTCAAAAGTCTTCTTCTTCTTCTTCTTCTTCTCTTTTTTTAATGGCGGTTGGCAAACAACTTATAGGTGTATTACCGCTACCTTCCAGAATGGAGTATGGATCAGACAATCTATTAGATTCTCTCTAAAACACCCGTTCTTCTTAGAAAACTAAAAATACTCCCAAAAACTACATCCCCAGATGACCTCTGAAACAATTCCCTAATATCTAATTTATATTTATTCCTGCCTAATTCTCTAAACAACATCTCTCTTTCTTGAGTATATTTATTACATTCTAAAAATATATGTTATGGGTCCTCTTCTTCGTTGTCTTGATGTTTTCATGGCGGTTGCAAATGAACAGCTTGGTACATTACCGCCACCAACCGGAAATGAGTGTGAATTAGGATGCGCAAGTTCATTCCAAAAATAACTACATTTATAGCAAACACAGATCTCAACAAATACCTCGAGCCAATGTCAGATGTTTTTGCAATAAATGTTAAGCCACAGATAGAAAAATAGATGCACCACTAACCCTTTAAACTGTTCCTAAAAATATTCAACTCAGACATACAAACATAAACAGCAAATCTAATTATGTTGATACCAGTATAAATTGCAATCAGTACCGTCCATTATTGAATGGCTCAATGCACTTCTAGACTGTTACAGTTTATAACCAGCCCGTTGCCAAAAAACGCATCCCCTGCTATTTCATAGAAACATACACTTGTAGTTGATGTAACATTTTCTACATGTTTACACATGTGTTCTGAACTACTAGTGTGAATTTCAGGTGTGTGGGACAATTTTTAGGAATAAAAACATAGGGGGTGCATTTTTTGGCAGCCCCATTGCCAAAAAACGCATCTCCTGCTATCTCAGAGGAGTTGACACTTGTATGACTGTATTCCTGTATATCCATCTGTAATTGAAGGACAAGGGTCAGAAAATGCAAATTCTGCCCTGTAAAACAATGACAGCGCAATTGTCGCTCTATGATCTGAAGCCCCATTTGGAGCTTTTAAACAGGCTTTTGAAAAACTTTGATAATTTTCTGCTGTAATATTATAGATTTTTCAGAATATAAAGCTAGCAGATGTGCAGAATCAAAACATAACAGAAATACAATTGTAGAGCATTCAGTATTGTAAGAAAGCCCACACTGTTTCTAGATAAATAGATAAATCCTGTTTATATTGGCTGTTTTCTGTAATTTTCTCTGGTCCCCTGCCTGATCTGACCAGTGATGACATGTTTAGCCACATGTCGTCATTCAACCGCTGGTTGTCTAGGTGGTGTCCAGAAAACGACATGGGCTATATTGATAACTGGCGAACTTTCTGGGGGAAACCTGGTCTGATCAGGAGAGATGGCATTCATACCACATTGGATGGTGCAGTTCTTCTTTCTAGGAATCTGGCCGGATTTATTAGTTTGCCTAAATGCTGACAGCTCAGGGTCCAGACCAAGAAGCAGAGCTGTAGTTTAATAATCTGCAGCTTATGTACTGTTACTCACCCATTATCCTATTGAAACGGTGTCTTTCCCACGGCCAAAACTTAACAGATCAAAAACTGATCTAAAAGGAACAAATCATAAAAATCTAATACAAATCCATACGGATCACTTTGAACCAAAAAATAAAAGAATTAAATGTGGTCTATTAAATTTAAGGTCTCTCCCTCCAAAGACTTTGTTAGTTAATGAATTGATTTCTGATAATCAGATTGATTTGTTTTGTCTCACAGAAACATGGCTACAAGAGGACTACGTTAGTATAAACTAGAAAAATTTGCATTTCCTGCGAAAATACACTGTGAATGCAGTAAGCTGAATGATTGAGCTAAAGATGCAGGAGTTCTTTGAAGAAGAGAAAAATAGCTGAAAAAGTTGAAGAATTTGAAAAAGTTGAAGAATTTGAACATGAAAGAACAATAGCTGAATGATTAGAAGAAGAAAAAACTGAGGGAATGGCACCAAACATCTCCTAACTCATTCTAAACACTGAATCGTTTAACAAAGCAGAAGTAGAATTTCAAACTTGAATATACTGTAGCCATATGTGGGCCTGCATTTCTAGGAGTATAAGGGGTTTCGCCCCCTATTGAAAAGCATTGGATGTTTGACACCTCATAGCTTGGAGATGCTTTATGCGGCGTAGGCCAAATTTCTTGTGGAGCTTTCTCTCTAAAGGAAGTACAGACTATGTTCACCGTGTGATGGTACTCTGTTAGTTTGGTCCAAATCCTGTACTGTCAAGTGCCTCAAAAAGGGTGCCAATACTTAATGTCACCAAAGGTCACCAAAGTTCATGGGTGAGATCGGCCTCCTTTAGCAACTCAGCCTCACCAAATCTGGGGCCAGAACTCAACATTTGACCAAAATGGTGTGTAGCGCCATTTCCCACAGGTGGGTGGTGCTGTTTAGGCCGAGGGGGTTGTGTCTGGGCATCCTGCCAGGTCCTGTTGGAGTCAGAGGCCCAATAGGAAAGCATGTGAAATCCAAAAAGTGACAGAAAATTCACACATGCCTGATAATCACTTGAAAATTTTAAAATGTTAAGAGGAAGTAACTGTGCGAATTTCAGATTTCTACATTCATCACAGCCACTGCAGTGGGTGTCGAAAGTTGCCATTCTATCCCTATGGAGCCTGTCCCTCTGGCCCTCAGAGTTCCGTCGTCATGGAAACTCACTCACACCTGCAGCTGACCATTCTACCAAAGTGCAGAGACTTTGCTCAGACTCTGCCTGATTGGAATAGAATGAAATACTTTGCCTCGAACAACGCTCCATATCTCCTGATCCGTAAATGGTAGAGACGTAATTTTTTCTGCGTTTATTTCGTTGCTGGAAATATTTTAATAAAGGCGTAAAAAATTATGATACAAAGGGGATTTTTATGGATATGCAAAAATCCTGGTCCCGAACAAATCGCTCTAGCTGAAAAAGTATAGGAGATATCAAAATAATTCCTTCACTGTGAGTATCAGCCGGCTTTGGAGGACAACTTCGCCTATTTTGATGTTTGTACAAAAATCGGTGTAGGCATAGCGACGATGTAAAAAGTGCATAATTTGGGGGCATGGAGTTCTGAACCTGTTTCAGCTGCGACTTACTCCACGAGCAGCGCTTGGTTTCTCCACAACGATAAAGGTTAGAGACGTAATTTTTTCTGCATTTATTTCGTAACGGATAGGGGAACCGGACAAGCTATCGGTTTTTGCTGGAAATATTTTAATTTAGGCACAGAAAATCCTGGAAAAAAGGTAATTTTGAGGAAAATGCGAAAATCCTCCAAACATAGTCCCGAACAAATCGCTCAAGCTGAAAAAGTATAAGAGATATCAAAATAATTATTTCACTGTGAGTATCAGCAGGCTTTTGAGGACTATGTTGCTCATTTTTATGTTTGTACAAAAATCGGTGTAGGCACTGCGACGATGTAAAAAAGTGGATCATGTGGAAAAATGCAGCTCTAAAGCGTTTTCAGGATTTTGCACATTCGCTACTCCCGAACAAATCGTTCCTGCGGCAAAATCGTAACAGTTATCCAAAAAAATAATTTTTTGTGAGTGCCAGAAGGGTTGGGACATTCATGTGTGAAAGTCTCATGCCTGTACATCAAACAGTTTAGGAGTAGCGACGATGCGAAAACGTGTGATGTTTTGGATTTTCAGACGTAATTTTTCAAAACTGCTCCATAGGAAATGAATGGGGGATGTTTCGGGTTTGTGTCGCTCTGAGGTGATTTGCGAAATATCTATAAATGCTACACCAATGAGGGTTACATTTCCTGAATCCAGACAAAAAAATCCTACGTTTTGATGTATAATTTATGTAGATAGGTTGAAAATTGAGCGAGTGAGAAGAAGTTGTTCGTAGAAGAAGAATTTGTTGAATTTCTAGAGTGCGCACTCTAAAACTGCCTCCTTGACGACCATAGCAACGCATGTTATTTGCTGAATTTCTTGAAAAGCCAAAATTATTTTAAGGAGGTACTATATGAAAATGGTAAAAGATATGAAAAAGCTGAAATATACCATAATAGCTGAAAGATATCACTACATTTTAAAAGTTAAATGGCGTTTCTAGCTGAAAGTAGGCTGAAACAGTAAGCTGTCAAAAAGCAGCTGAAATTAGCAGAATTTTAGTGAATTACATTCATTTCCTATGGGAGAAAAAAAAGCTGAAAATTTGCAGAAAAAGCTGAATATTTTAAAAAGTTGAAAAGTTCAAAGTACAAAAAGATATAGCCATCGATTCCAGAAGAAGCTGAATAGTTTAAAAGTTGAATGGTTCTAGACTCTAGACAGAGAGGTGTAGCAATCTTAATCCACAAAAACGTTAGTTTTAAAATATTAGATAAAACTATAGATCCTGAAGGTAGATACATAATAATTAAAATAGCTATCCATAACCAGAAGCTATGTATTGTCAAAATATATATGGTCCGAATGTTGATGACCCCTCTTTTTTCCACCAATTCTTCCTTGCACTTTCAAAACACTGGGATTGTTCACTAATTATAGGAGGTGACTTCAACTTTGGTTTAAATAACGATATAGACAGGTTGAATACAACAGGGTCTCAGCGTAGTTGGCAGTCAGTAAGTGTTGTCAAACAATACATGAGTGATTTTGGTCTTTGCGATGCATGGCGTTCTCTTCATCCTAATAGTAAAGAATACACTTTTTTCTCAAATGTTCACCATTGGTATTCTCGTCTGGACTACTTTCTAATAAGCAGCTCACTGCTGTCGGTTGTTTCAGAGACGGTAATTCATCCTATTGCTATCAGTGATCACGCTCCTGTTACTCTCACCTTAATTAATAAAAAAATAACCCCACAAAACAAAAGCTGGAGATTTAATACATCACTGCTTAAAGATGAAGAATTTATAAAATTCATCAAAGAACAGTGGGCTTCATACTTAGAATACAATGATCAACCAGGTACATCGGCATCGATATTGTGGGAAGTTGGAAAAGCAGTGATGAGAGGTAAAATCATTTCTTTCTCATCTCATAAAAAGAAAAAAGAAAACAAAAAGATTCAGGAATTAGAAGAAAAACTTAAGTTACTAGAATCCTCTCAAGAAGAAGGAAAGTTAGGTAAAATCCATGAAGTAAAATTAGAACTAAACCACTATATTGAAAAGCAAAATAGATTTCTAATACAAAGACTTCGAATAGAAAATTTTGAACATGGCAATAAGTCAGGAAGCTTCCTAGCTAATCAGCTTAAAATAAATAAGGAGAAAACTATTATATTTGCAGTTACAAATTCAACTGGTAATACAGTAAGTGAACCGTGTATAAATAATACCTTCCGCGATTTCTATAAATCTTTATACACACCACAGATAAATCCATCAGAGAAGGATATTAAGCAATTTCTGGATAAAATTACACTTCCTAAATTATCAGATAACCAAAGAATGACACTGGATTCCCCACTGACAACAGCTGAAACCCAGAAAGCTCTTAAAAGCATGCCTAATAAAAAGGCTCCAGGTCCAGATGGATTCCCTACTGAGTTTTACAAAGAGTTCTGGAATATTCTAGCCCCAACGTTCCACAGAATGTTGCAGGAAATACAGGAAAGATTTCCAGCTAATATGAATTCTGCCACCATCAGCCTTCTGCTCAAGCCAGACAAAGATCCTGTGTTGCCCACTAGTTATCGTTCCATATCCTTAATTAATGTGGATATTAAGATAATCTGTAAAGCTTTTGCAAAAAGATTAGACAAAGTAACTCCTCTCATAATACATCCAGATCAAACTGGTTTCATCAGAGGAAGGCTATAGCTGCTCCCAACTTTTTCTAACTGGATGATGCAAGTGCAATTATCCAACTGATGGTTCCAAACGTTTATTACAGGATTTTCCGTCATACAAACGCTCAAGACCACCGTGAACACTGCAAAATACACGGTGGAAAATATTCATCAGTGAAACCGTCATGTTCCCTTATATGAATTATCAGCTGAAACTTATTAAACAAACATAAATTCTCTCAATCGTCCATACCGTATGCCCCTCCAACCAGAAGGTTAGGAGTTGCTAGAAGTCCTTACAAGTCCATTTCTTCTATATTTCAGTCTCTTGCCTTTACTCTTGCACATGCCGACTGAGCATAAACGAAACTCAGAATTTTTACATCAAAGACATCACGCGAGAAAGTGATGACCCAATCAGTGACGTCTCCATCTGACATTATAACAATATATCCCCGAAGTATGTACGTATTAATCAAAAAATACACAAATATGAAATAGATATTAAAAGTAAAACATATTCATATTCACAAAAAATAAAAATTCACACAAAAAAAATGCTTATGTAACTGCGTTCGCTACAAAGGCAGTCATCCACAAATACACGCTAATTACATAATTTAATTGATTATTCCTACAGTAAAAACATTAAAACCAATATATTGTCTTTAGATGCAGAAAAAGCATTTGATAGAGTAAATTGGAAATTTTTATTCGCTACTCTTCATAAATTCGGTTTTGGCGATTTATTCATAAATTGGTTAAAAATTTTATACAATTCTCCAACAGCCTGTGTCAGGACAAATAATCAAATATCTTCCAGTTTTTGTCTACAGAGGGGCACCAGGCAAAGATGCCCTCTTTCTCCATCACTTTTTGCCATCTTTATAGAACCTCTAGCAGCAACAATCAGACAAACAAAAGCTGTAAAAGGTATAAAATGCATGAAAATAGAGCATAAGATTAGTCTGTACGCGGATGATGTATTACTTTATCTCCAGCATTCAAATAATTCTCTTTGACAAGTAATTAGAATACTAGAATCTTTCTCTAAAGTATCAGATTACTCTTTAAACTGGTCTAAATCTACGGTACTGTCAATTAATTGCTCTCTCGAAAACTCCCTAGATTTACAAATGCAATCAGGAAATATTAAATATTTAGGTATTACTGTGTCGTCTAAATTAACGGATTTACTTAAACTTAACCACGCCCCACTTTTAAACAGGATAGAAGAGGACCTTGAAAGATGGAAATCCCTTCCAATCACACTTATGGGTAGGGTAGCTTCAATAAAAATTATGGTCCTACCTAGAATTAATTATTTATTTTCAATGATCCCCAATAAACCATCATCTGACTGGTTTAAATCTCTAGACTCTGCCATTTCAAAATTTCTTTGGAAAGATAAACCCCCACGTATTATCTTAAAGACAATACAGAAGACTAAAGACAGGGGAGGATTAGATTTGCCTAACTTCCATAACTATTACTTAGCAAATAGGCTACAATACATCTCTAAATGGATAAAAAATAGTCTTCTAGATGAGCCTTGGTTAGATATAGAACAGGAAATGTGCAATAATATCATGATTTCAGATTTGCCGTTTATTAGCTCAAATATAAAACGGCATACATGCTTCAAAAATATCAACATTAGTTTTACTCTGACAGCATGGTGGGAGTTCCTTAAAATGACAAAGTCATCCCTTATCCTATGCAGTCGTACACCTATCTGGAATAACCCTGATATCCTACAAAATTACAAAATGATAAACTTTACATACTGGAAGAATAAAGGTATTAAATATCTGGAACATCTACTTGACGGAACCGAGTTCATCAATTTTGCTAAACTAAATATGCAATATGGCATTAGTAAGAATAAATTCTTGGAATATGAACAACTTAAATCTATAATTAGAAATAAATATAAGCATATAAATGGTGGTTTACAAATCCCAACTAATATATTAGAGTTCCTAGACTTAACCCGCCCCCCCAAACTACTGTCTAAATCATACAGGACACTGACTAAAATAGATGATTCGATATCTCTTCCTATTATGAAATGGGAAAAGGATTTATCAGGCACCTTTGAACAAAATTTCTGGGCTTGGATATGTCTAAGAACTTTCAAATTGACTAGAAACAGCAACTTACAACTAATACAATACAAAATCCTTCACAGAGTACACTACACAGGACAAAGATTATTCAAGATGGGTTTGGCACAATCTAATATCTGTCCACACTGCATAGGCAATCATCCTGATAATTATTTTCATGCGTTATGGTTATGCACACCAGTCCAGAGGTTCTGGACACAGATATGTAAGGACTTATCAAAGCGCTTGAGCTGTAAAATTACACCTTCCTTCAGTTTGCTTGCTCGGTAATTTTGAGGAAAGTCCTCTGAAAAACGAAATAGTTTACATGGTTTTCACTGCATTATGTATCGCAAAGAAAACTGTCCTCATGAATGGGAAAAGTAAAGAAAATCTCAGTATCAATCAGTATAGAGATCTTTTGTTGGATCATGTTAATCTAGAGACAGCATCTGCTTCCACATCTGATTGGTCTCTTTGGGCTCCTCTGATCAACACCATCACTTAGTGGAATAGGGGGCGGTGGGTTGCTTCCTGCAGGGTGCAGTGGCTGGATGGAGGGGTTCCTGGGGCTCTGGGAGCACATGGAGTAGGGCGCCTGGTGGATCCGACTCCAGGGTCTGTTGCCCCCATCTGGAAGGAGCTTGGGAGGCCTACGGGCGGCCTACAGTGCCGCTTGCGGCGCTCTTGGGGAGCTGCGTGGTGACGGACGTGGGTTACTGACCTGGTAGCTGTGCTGCCGCTGGGTATGGCCGGGGTGGGTCTGGGGTCCCTGGGGCGCGCCACCCTCGGGCGGGGGCCCTGCCGGGGCCCCGGGGGTTCCGGTTCCGGGGGGTGTGCCGCTTTTGGTATGGGCCGGCGCGCGCCCGGGTGTAGGGACCTTCCCAGCCTGGATGTCTACTGTCGAATGTATGGTGAGTTGTTTGAACGTTAGTGTTGGGGAGGGATTACATCTACGGGTGTGTGTGTGTGGGGGGTGGGGGGGGGGGTGGACGTGGACGTTCTGGCGGGCTTGTGTCCGGCCCCCTGTCCCGGTCCTGGTCCGTGTCGTCTTCCGGTGCGAGTTTTGCTTGGGGGTGGGGTTTGAAATGGCTCGTGCGGGTTGGCTGGCCAGGGTCCCCCCCTCTTATTTATTTATTATTAATATTATTATTATTATTATTATTATTAATTTATTTATTTGGGGGGTAAAGCCAGTAGGCTTGGTGGGTGGGCTGGGGGAGGGGGGGGGGTGAGGTGTTGGTCCTGGTGGGTGGTTGGCTGGCGGGCCCTGCGGCCTCTCCCCGGCCCCCGGGCTACGGTGGTGCCGCTGGCGAGGCCCCCTTCTCTGGGTCGGGCTTTCGGGGAGCGGGGGTGCCTATTGGAGTCAGTAGGGGAGCTGGCTCCCTGGGATGGCTTCCCAGTCCATTGCTCCCCATCCCTGGACTCCTCCCTCTGCCTGCTCCATCACGCCGCCACACATGTAGGTCCTGGGGGAGAGGGCGTTACTGGAGATTGCCACTTTCTGGTGACGCCCCTCTCCCCAATTTTATCATGCATCTTAGACACTTTCACTCCAAACATTTTCACAACGCACACTCATGTAGGCCATGGTATGTGGGGGTGGGGGGAAGACGTCTGGGGGGGGCTTATGTTGTGTGAGCCTCACCTCGGACGGCTCCCTTCACCTCCTCTTCCACTTAGACATTGAGGGTTCTGGGCAGTTGCCCGGAGGGGGTGCGCTGGCACCAGCTTCCTTCCGCATGGGGGGTGGGCTGTGCCATGCACCCCCTTCGGCGCTCCCAGCTTTTAAACGCACTTGAGAACAACATGCAACAACACAACATCTGAGCGTGCGTAGGGAGGATCGGGGTCTTCTGCACACCTCCGTTCTCCGATGGCGGCAAAGAGTCTGGGGCCTGGAGGAGGTGTGGGCCACTGTGTCCGGGGTCTTGGCGGGGGGCTGCAATGGGTAGTCAGCGGCTTGCCAGGTCTGGGGCTGACGCCTCCGCTCCCCCCAGGAGGGGTGGGGGGCAGGGGTGGCTAGGGTAAGGTGGGGGAGGGAGGGGGTTTATTAGGTATTTAGGGGATGAGGGGGGCTCGGGCTGGGTGGCTTGTATGGGTCGTGTTGGCCCGCCCTCTTTGGGGGGCCCGGTCCGGGGGGCGTCTGGTCCGGGGGCGGGGCCGGGGGTCGGGCACAAGCAGTCGTATAGTCGATTTGGGGTGACCCCCCCCCCCTTTTGGTCAGTGTTGGATGTACAGCGTCTTTTTTTTTTTTTTTTTTTTAATCTGTGTGTGGTGATTGGGGCACCACAGAGGGATGGTGTGAATGAGTTTTCCTTTTTTTTCAGGTATGGGTGCAGTCCGCTCCCTCTCCCAAGAACATCTGAAGTCTCCGCTAGGTGCTGAGCCCATCCCCCCACATCCTGCCCTCCTCCGCTGCGTTGGCAGGCGCCTTGGCCCTCTGGCACATTGGTGGGCTTCGGGTTTGGGGCGGGTTCCCGGGAGTGGGCCGGCGCACTTCTTTGCGCTTCTTCGCGTGGCCTGGCCCCCCAGGGGGCGGCCGGGGCCCCCGTCACGGGGGCGGGGCGCCCCTGGGGCCTCTGGCCCCCAGGGCCAATGGCCGGGACCACTTCAGCGGGGCTAGCTGCCAGCGGAGCCCACGGGCTCGTCCCCGTGGCTCTTGGGGGCGTCGGCATTGCGGTGGCTGGGGGATTTCCTCGGGGGTCGTCTCTACTCTTTCCTTGGGGGGGGGGGGGCTGCAGATATCCTGTGTCGGCCCCTCCTGGGCGCCCTGCTTTAGGGGCCCCTTTGGGAGTCCGAGATTATGGGTCCCCTGACTCCTGCCTCTTTTTAAAGTAGCTGTTATTAAACCTTTACTTAAGAAACCTTCTCTTGATCAAGATGAGTTAGTAAACTACAGACCTATATCTAATCTTTTCTTATCTAAAATTCTTGAGAAAGTAGTTGCTAATCAACTTTGTGAACATTTACAAAGCAATGACCTACTTGAGGAGTTTCAGTCAGGCTTCAGAGCTCATCATAGCACTGAAACAGCTCTGGTGAAGGTCACTAATGATATTCTCATGGCCTCAGATAATGGACTTGTGTCTGTACTTGTCCTGTTAGATCTCAGTGCTGCATTTGATACGGTTGATCACAATATTCTCCTACAAAGACTTGAACATACTGTAGGGATTAAGGGGAAAGCAATAGGCTGGTTTAAATCTTATCTGTCGGACAGATTTCAGTTTGTTCATGTTAATAATAAATCTTCCTCAAACTCTAGGGTCACCTGTGAAGTACCACAGGGTTCAGTCCATGGACCAATTCTCTTTACTATATATATATATGCTTCCGATCGGCAAAATTATCAGACAGCATGGGATTAATTTCCACTGTTATGCTGATGACACTCAGCTATATTTATCCATAAATCCTGATGAATCCAATCAATTACTTCGACTGCAGTCATGTCTTGATGACATCAAAAGCTGGATGACTTTAAATTTCCTGCATCTAAATTCTGACAAGACCGAAGTTGTAATCTTTGGGCCAGAGTCCTCAAAAAATAAACTTCTTAACCAATCACTTAATCTGGGTGGCATTAACTTGGCCTCTGGTAAAAAAGTAAAAAATCTTGGTGTTATTTTTGACCAAGACATGTCATTTAAATCCCATATTAAAGAGGTTTCGAGTTTCCTTTTTTCACCTCCGGAATATCGCCAAAATTAGAAATATTCTGTCCAGGAGTGATGCTGAAAAACTGGTCTATGCATTTGTTACTTCAAGGCTGGACTATTGTAATTCTTTACTATCAGGAAGTCCACAAAATTCAATTCAAAGCCTTCAGCTGATCCAAAATGCTGCAGCAAGAGTTCTGATGAAAATCATCAAGTGGGATCATATTTCTCCAATTTTAGCTTCCCTTCATTGGTTTCCTGTTAAATCAAGAATATAATTTAAAATTCTTCTGCTAACGTATAAAGCCCTTAATAATCAAGCTCCATCATATATCAGAGCTCTGATTACTCCGTATGTTCCTAACAGAGCACTTCGCTCTCAGACTGCAGTTTTGCTGGTGGTTCCTAGAGTCTCTAAAAGTAGAATGGGAGGCCGATCCTTTAGCTATCAGGCTATTCTCCTGTGGAACAAACTCCCAGTTTTGGTCCGTGAGGCAGACACCCTGTCTATTTTTAAGACTAATCTTAAAACTTTCCTTTTTAATAAAACTTATAACTAGAGTGGCTCATGTTACTCTGAGCTATCTCTATAGTTTTACTGCTATATGCTTAGGCTACTGGAGGATATCAGGATCTAATTTTCTCACTCTATGGAGTTCAACTGTTCTTCAATTATGCATTATGTGTTGTCATTTCTGCTTTAACTTTCTGTTCTCTTTTATCTTCATAGTAGGTACACCTGGTCTGGCGTTCTGTTAACTGTGACATTATCCAGAGAAGACCGCTCACTCGCTATTACCATCCAATGTAGAACAGATTACTGGATCAATGTGTGCTTCTGTGCTTTTTTGCCTCTCTTGTTGTGTCTCTGCTCTGTCTTCTGTAACCCCCAGTCGGTCGAGGCAGATGACCGTTCATACTGAGCCCGGTTCTGCCAGAGGTTTTCCTTCCCATTAATTGGGAGTTTTTCTTCCCACTGTCGCTTCATGCTTGCTCAGTATGAGGGATTGCAGCAAAGTCATGTACAATGCAGACGACTCTCCCTGTGGCTCTACGCTTCCCCAGGAGTGAATGCTGCTCGTCGGGACTTTGATGCAATCAACTGGTTTCCTTATATAGGACATTTTTGACCAATCTGTATAATCTGACCCAATCTGTATAATATGATTGAACTTGACTTTGTAAAGTGCCTTGAGATGACATGTTTCATGATTTGGCGCTATATAAATAAAATTGAATTGAATTGAATTGAATTGAATGCGGGCAGGGTACTTAAAAGGCAACAAGGCAGTATGTATTTCCGGTTGGTACAGACTGACGGAGCAGGCAGCGCCCCCTGCTGTCCAATCATGGGTACTACCCACAAGTTACAGATAATTTTTACCGGCGCAACGTTTGTGTCAAAAGTGAAAATGAAGGCGTAACTTGTAACGTTGAATTTGTGACTCGCAGCAGCAGATTTGTGCAGTTTTAAATTATTGATTTGTATTTGTGTAGAGGGAAAAAATAATTTGAACAGGTGTAAAAAAAATGTGTACTTGTAATTTATTTTTTTATTCTACAAATACAAAACTTAGAATTTAACTCCCTCTACACTTCAAATTCACACTTACAATGCACAAATCCTATTGGAACAAGATTACCTTCATAAGAAACCCATTTAGCAAAAGAGAACCATGAAAAATTTTAAAAGAAATGGGGTTTAAAAGGACATTTTATTCCTCCCACTCAAATGGAAACTCTAGGGGCGTGGCAATATTAATTGCAAATAATGTGGACTTTCAGGTATCTAAACAAATCACAGATAAAGAAGGCCGTTTTGTTTTGGTGAGGGGAACACTAGACTCAAATGAAGTAACTTTGCACAACTGCATCCTTCACTGGATTCCTCAAATCCTTTAAAAAATCAACTCTGAATACCTGTATATAAATAAACTGACCAAAAAGATCGGCTTATGCGATGTCTGGAGGGAATGCCATCCTTTGGCTTGGGAGTTTACCTTTTTCTCTCACCGTCACGGTGTTTATTCAAGAATTTATTATTTTTTCCTATTTAGAGCTGAGAGATACAGGGTTCTAGACTGTAATATTGGTACTAGGGATGTCTCAGATCATTCGGAGGTGTACTTGAAAATATTTTTCAAGTACACCACAGTAAACGCACAGTTTACTGAGTGTATATAGCTTCTGTATATATATCCAGGCCAGCTGACAGCTTTGCTAGGGCCCGGGACAACACAGTCTTTTTGGGCCCCCTCCCCCCCCCTACACCTGCCGCCACCACACACACACACACACACACACACACACACACACACACACACACAAAGACACAAGTAAACTTAACTGTATACTTCATGCCCTGAAAATCTCTGTATTTTATACTGGATATTTTCAACCCATCTATTGAATTTAGTGGATTAGTTGATCTTTTCTTCATCAGAGAACAGCAGCACTGCAGTCAAAATATGGCCTTTTTTTGACCTGCTGTATATTAGCCAGTCCCTAACAATTTTTTTCCCTTCCATTGCAGGAAGTAGAATATGTTAGATACTTTGGGAATTCTCTGCCCTCTGAATCTCTGAGAAAGGCTTTCTTTTTGCCATTAAACGCACAACAGTCACAGATACTTTTGACATTTTAGCTTGAAGTATCATGAAACTGTTGACCTTTCGGGTTTTGTGATTTTTATTCTATTATTACAATTATATAAGAATAATAATAATAATAATAATAATAATAATAATAATAATAATAATAATAATAATAATAATAATAATATTTTTTTGTTTGTTTTTGGGGTTTTTTCTTCCTAATCCACCTCATATATTTTTTAATCCTTTTTTAATTATGTCTGTGTTGTGTGCACCTGCCTGTTGCTTTAATCCTATAAATTTCCCCGTCGTGACATAAATAAAGGATTTGCTAAATAACACTTTTTAATAGGATATATGTACTTCTTAAAAGGTTCTTAAAATGTCTTAATTACATTTTCTCTGTGGGCTCCAGTAGCATATGATAGATAATATCTACTTTGAAAGTTAACATGAAGTGCTGCTGAAGATGGCCACTCTGATCTACCTGTATGTATTCTGGAGGACTGAATCGCCTCAGTCAGTGACGTCTGTGGGTCTGTCGGAGCAGTGAGAGAAGTTTCGTCTCCTTTTCTGTTTCTCGACGTTTTCCTGCTCATGGGTTTTCACGTGCTTAGATAAATTTGTTGTGTTTCCACTGCATTTAACCGGCTTTGTACAGAACATACAGCTTGATTTCAAAGCCAAACGCCGCTTATTCCCCTCTTCATGCTTTTCCGCTGTGCGGTCTCTCTCCCAGTCTGAACAGGAGCCGCGCGGTTGTTTGTGTGTTGAGTGAAGAGAAGCCGAGTGGGCGGGCCAGAGTGAGCCTGCGTGCTGATTGGCTGGCGCCACTGAGCCATGTACGAGAGGGGAGGGGGAGCAGCAGAGAGCCGTGACTCACAGACTGCTGCTGCAGTTATAGCGCGCGCGCTGACTGACACTGACCATTTTAATGATCAGAGGGTCCGGTTTGCCCCCCCCCCCCCCACCCTCTGTCTGGGCCCGGGACAACTGACCCGTTTGTCCCCCCCTGTCGGCCGGCGTGTATATATCCATTTATTTTATTGTATTTGTATTTTTTGTCTGCACCATCAACACCAAGTCAAATTTGCACTTACAAATTCCTTGTAAGTGCAAACCTACTTGGTGATTAAACTTGATTCCGATAAGTTGTTTAAAATCATTATACAGCTCGCCATTAGCTCGGATCAAAATAAATGGTAGCCTTTCAGACACAATCCCATTGGAACAAGGATGCCGTCAGGGATGTCCTTTAAGCCCAATCCTCTTTGCACTTTTTATAGAGCCACTTGCTCAAAAAATTAGAGATTAAGATCCAGAAATTAAGATAATCACATTTAAGGAAAGAGAATACAAATCATGTCTGTCCACCGATGAATTCCTGGTGACCATATCTGATCCAGATGCCAGTCTGCCTAACCTCATGTCCTGCCTCCACCAATTTGGACTTCATTCAGGCTATAAATTAAATATAGGGAAAACTCAAACCATGTGCTGTGACTACTCACCCCGAGAGGATATAAGTAATCACTACAAATTGAATTGGAAAGCAAGAACCATGAAATATTTAGGTGGTAATATTGCTAAGAATTTAAACAAAATAAAAAAATCGAATTATGGTACAATGACTAATAAAATTAAAAATAACCTGGACAAATGGGCCTCCCTGACACTCGATCTGTACAACCGAATAGAAATCGTAAAAATGATCATCCTAGCTCAACTGTTGTTCCTTTTTTAATCTTTATCAATAGCAGTTTAACGAGTTGAACCGGATCATTTCCAGATTTAAATGGCAGAACAAGAAACAAAGATGTATGTATTAAAGCAATTTACCAAGTGAACTCAGTACTGAGGATAAGTACCTTTAAAAATATTAGTCATAGCTAGAAAGAAATCAATAACAAGAAAGTGACTTGGTAGGAGCCCTCAGACACTATGTGACTGGTTAGCCACTGTTGAAGATATTTGTGAGATGGAAACGCTTACCTTCTCCATAAGACTCCAAGAAAACAAAACTCAAAACTATTGGTTGAAATGGTTGACATATAGGAATACAAAAGTAAGTTGAGTTTTATTAACTTACTACTTGGGGTGGTAATTGGGGTTTAGTGCTGCGCGTCGTGGCTGAACTCGGTCCTTCTAAATAAAAATTCCTCCTTTGTAAGACTCTTTATGGAAACTTACATATTTTGTACCCCGTGATCCAATAATCTGTCAGGTATTTTTTTTGTGATGTACTGCAGTCCCCACTCCCTTGGCAACCTCTGTTCTGCTCTGAATAATGTTCACTGTCCATGTTTTTTTTTTGTTTTTTTTCACTTATGTTACCTTTTTTCTCTTATGTTATGTTTTGTCATGTATAAAAATAACTGTTTTGTCATGTATAAAAATAACCACAAGTGGGTTCTCTCCGGCTAACTCCCACAGTCCAAAAACATGACTGTTAGGTTAATTGGCTTCTCTAAATTGTCCTTAGGTGTGAGTGTGTGTGTGAATTGGCATCTCTAAATTGTCCTTAGGTGTGAGTGTGTGTGTGAATGGTTGTTTGTCCTGTCTGTCTATGTGTTGCCCTGCGACAGACTGGCGACCTGTCCAGGGTGTACCCGGGTCAGAAAATGGATTGATGGATGGATGGATGGATGGATGATGGATGGATGGATGGATGGATGGATGGATGGATGGATGGATGGATGGATGGATGGATGGATGGATGGATGGATGGATGGATGGATGGATGGATGATGGATGGATGGATGGATGGATGGATGGATGGATGGATGGATGGAAGTGGAGCAGTCAGCTTTCGCCATAGTGCTCCACTTGATTCATGCATGTAAATAGTTTTATTGTGATTCATGGGCGGGGCATTTCAAATTATGTGGACACTACAATGGGAAAGTAGGAGTGTAAAGGAAGAAGAAGAGAAAAAAAGAACGAGAAGAGGTGAAAGAAAGAGGAGATAAAAGGGAGAGAATGATAAGACGTCTTCAGTCTGCTTCATCACCTGCAAAAAGAAATGTAAAAGCACAGCACAACCAATAGATACAATAAAGTAACACCATGATACCATTGCTGAATTATATGTATTATGTATTATTATTTAATCTGACATGTATAAAAATGTGGAACACTGGATAAGCTCTACACCCTCAGCAGGATCCTGGAGGGGGCATGGGAGTTTGCCAAACCAGTCTACATGTGCTTTGTGGATATGGAGAAGGCATTCGACCGTGTCCCCCAGTCTACATGTGCTTTATGGATCTGGAGAAGGCATTCGACCGTGTCCCCCGAGGGATCCTGTGGGGGGTACTCCGGGAGTATGGCGTACCGGGCCCTTTAATAAGGGCTGTCAGGTCTCTATATGACCGATGTCAGAGCTTGGTCCGCATTGCCGGCAGTAAGTCGGACTCGTTTCCGGTGAGAGTTCGACTCCGCCAAGGTTGCCTTTGTCACCGATTCTGAGGCGAAGCTCTCAATTTACCGGTCGATCTACGTTCCTACCCTCATCTATGGTCACGAGCTGTGGGTCGTGACCGAAAGAACGAGACACCGGATACAAGCGGCCGAAATGAATTTTCTCCGTAGTGTGTCTGGGCTCTCCCTTAGAGATAGGGTGAGGAGCTGAGTCATCCGGGGAGGAGTCAGAGTAGAGCCGCTGCTCCTCCACGTCGAGTAGAGCCAGTTGAGGTGGCTCGGGCAGGTTAGGATGCCTCCTGGACTCCTCCCTGGTGAGGTGTTCCAGGCACGTCCCACCGGGAGGAGGCCCAGGGGAAGACCCAGGACACGCTGGAGGGACTATGTCTCTCGGTTAGCCTGGGAATGCCTTGGGATTCCCCCGGAGGAGCTGGCCCAAGTGGTCGGGAAGAGGGACGTCTGGGCCTCCCTACTGAAGCTGCGACCCCCGCGACCCGACCCCGGATAAGCGGAAGAAAACGGATGGATGGACGGAGGGATGTATTAAAAAAAAAAAAAAAAAAAAAAAAGCCAACATGTCCAGGTCACGTTCATGAAACGTTCATCAAAGAGTCCAAGTCCAAGAATTGGAATGTCCTTTAAGTTGATTTATTGCTGAAAGGAGTAAATTTTCTTACATCTACGTATTCAAAGCAAAACACTCATGGATATTTCTGTTCAAGATGTTCTTTTTGGGTGCCATTGCAGTTTCAATGTTCCTTAGAGTCAATCTTCACAGTTTCAGTTTCTTCTTCAAGCTGTTGTTCTTTTATTATGACCTTGTGTCCAGCAGTCGCTCTGCTATCCTGACCAGATCCAAAATGTCCAACTAATCTAATTGGCCTTATTTCTTTCCATTAATTTATGGAAGAGTAAAAATCTATAAATAATTCTGGCCTAAAATAGTTGGTTAAACTCAAAAATATGTTTATTCTTCAATCAGGATGTTTTAACATTTGGTTAAAAGGAGAACTATTTGGTTATTTGTGTCCAAGCGGAGGGATATTAAATCCCATTAAAGGCATACTATGCAACATTTTTCAGTTAATTAATGTGTTTCATACCGTTTTGGATGATTAAATGAGTCATTTCAGGTCGAACAAAGGTTTTCTCGGCCGCCCTGGTGGTCTGTGGGGGAAATACCGCACTTGCAATGGGGTACCGCGCACGTGACGTCACCGTCTCAAGAGCAACGCCCCTTCTGCCGCTTAGGTAGGGCACACAGGAGAGAACGCACGGATAACCCAGCTATTACAAGCGCAACAGAACCACCGATATGACCGACTTTACAGCCGTTAAACTTTCCCAAGACGATGTCCCAGGCACACGGTTTACTGGTCGCACTGTCGAAGAACACACCAACCTTCAGCTCAAACGATGGCTTGAGGTTCGAGGGCTTAAAAAGACTGGAAAACTGGCCGAGTTGATGAACGGTAAGCTTTGTTTTTTTTTCCTGCGCGGCGATCATGGCAGCGTCGGCCGTTTTTTTTTTTGTTGTTGTTTGCAATCACCGTCCAGGAATGGGTATATGTTTAATGTTTGTCTCATTTGAAATGTTTTTGAGTAAGCTATCCTGGTAGCAGGCTATCATGTTAGCGCCTGCTACCATGATAGCCTATATGCTGTCATGGTAGCAGGCGCTACTTTATTAACATGTCGGCCACCAAAATACTCTTACCTTGACTTGATGTCGCTGGAATTGGGTCAGGATGTTCTTCGGTTGTGCCCTTTCCTCCGACAAAATGCTTGCTACATATGTACTTGAATGTGGTAACTTTTTCCGGGTTGAACTGTTGTGTAAGCCGACCGCCCCGGTGTACCAAGCGCACACATTTCTCCTTGGCAGTCTTGAAGAAAACATCCTTCATATGCGGCCGATCAGCGTAACTCGAGTCGCTGTTGCACGTTCCATAGCAACAATGTTTAAAAACCATGGTCTTAGATTTGGAAAAAGCAGTCGTTTACCGAGTAAAACCTAGGCTAACGCATGTCTCTTTTACAGCAAAACAGCGGCGGGTTTCCGGAGTTTGCCCCACTGCGTACCACGTGATGTGACGTCATCGTGACGTTGTGTTTCTAAAAATAGCTCGCGCGCGGTACCCCATTGCAAGAGCCCTCGGCCCGCACCCACAGGCTCAGAAGTCTCGTGCAAGACCACGAGAGTCGGTCTTGCTTTACGCTGAGAACTCCATGTGTTTTTGCCCTGCCATTCACTATATGCACGCGCGAAAGCAACAACAAAGAACCGCGTGTTAACGTGAAATAAACATGCAAGCATATCGAGTTTTTTATTGTTATTATTATTATTTCATTTATTTATTTATTTTTAATGTTGGCGAGGCGGCAGCATGAGTTTGGCGAGGCGGCCGCCTCGCCAAGATAGCGCTGCGGGAAACCCTGATGTTCATACCTTCACTGTGATAGTCATTGTTTGTACTGCTGTTTTTTCAACTTTTCGTTGCGTTCGCCTGTCTGCTAAGCTCAAAACAACCAGAACAGCTGAGCATCTTTATGACAGTGCACTTTTACTTTCGCCCTCTGGGGGGAGACTCGCTGGAAAATCAACCCCAGTTGCATAGTATACCTTTAAACCTTTCAGGTGACTCTGTATAATTCTACCTCCTCCCGTATGTCCATTATAATCTTTCACTGTCGCTTTAATCCTCAGTTTTATGGAGGACCAATCCTGTGTTATGCCATTATATTGCCATGATGAATAATTGGTTGACTGAATCAGATTAAATCTGACCATTCAGCCACAAGGGAGAGAGAAAGAGAGCAAGGACAGCCCTCCTCTCTCAGCAGGGGGTTCCCTCTTGCTATAAAAGTTTTCCCCCCACAGACAAAAGCCTCTCTTCTCGCTTCTCTTCTGTGACCCACACTCCTCCATCAACAGATGACCAGCACTCCTCTGGGGGGGCGGGGTGTCTCCTTCCTCAGCAGCCTGCAGGAGCCATGCATGGGGCCTGGAGGAGACCACGAGCTGAGTGAGAATCAACCTTTCTGAAACTCAGTTCCTCCCTGGCATAGGGAGATACTGCCAGCCGATTCAAAGATAAGTCTCTCACTTCTGCTTAAAACAGATGCCGAAGTGAAGGAATCCATCTATGCCAGCTTTGTTTTGCTTTCTCAGCGGACCCCTGACGGAGCTGGTTCCAGGCAACGCAGAGCTGAAAGCCAGCAGCAGAGCCCATGTTGAATGCTCACGAGGAACAATCTGCTTAAATCGGACCGCAACGGAGTCAAAGACTCTCTCCAAGCTATCCAGACCACGCGTCGCCAAGCTGCCCGGCCACGCTGTTTGGTTAGCTCTTAGCTACAGAGCTTAGCTCTAGCCTGCCAAGAAGAAACCAACGATTCTCCCTGCTTTTACGTCCTTCCTGGAATGGCCAATGTGGACAAAACTCACACACAAGACAAAGGACAGGTTTGGGCAGCGATCTGAGGGTGACGTTAAAAGGTTTATTGGGAAATGTTTTGTAAACCGTTGGACATATGATGTTTAGAACAAAAGGGCTAACCGGTAGCTCGCGCTAGCCAAACTGCTATTAGCCTTGCTAACATCCGGTTTCGGACATTTCAAAAGGAGTTTGTTTTAATGCATAAAGCGTAATTGTTCTGCTCCGCCATCCTTCGATGGTGTCATGAGCTGTATCCCCGCATTATTATCGAATATTAATGTTGGTAAAGGCAATTTTGATAACTTTATGTTGTAACCTCTTAGCCACAGATTCGCTGCAGCGACCCCTGGCGTCCGGGGGGAGAATCGCATAAACAAAGGCAAGCGATTCTGAATTCAATTATTTTACAGGACGGACCGGTCCTCAGAATATTATTTCATAAAATAATGTTCTGTTTAACTTTGCATTGTGAATGGATTGAAACACATGCCAAATGTTTTTCTAACTCCATTCCATGCTTTTTGGAATCAGATCTTCAGTGAACAAGGATTCACTGAAGTGTTCTGATTATGATCAACCACTCCTGTTTTGTCTTTTGTTTGTTTTGCATGTAAATAGTTCCTTAGCTTAGCTTCTTTTTATTTATCTTCATTTTGCTTAGTAGTTTAGTTAAGTTTCACTAGCCTAGTAGAGAGGATTTGTTAATAGAAATATTGTGTTAATTCAGATAAACAGCATTACATAGTAATGTTCTCTGGATGTTCAGTTTATTTCTGTTATTAAATTCTTGAACTTGAAAAGAAGTTGTCACTCCTTTGCTCTATATCTGTGCAGGTTTTGCTGTTAAAAGATCGCTAGTGCTCGAATTCATCCCTTTCAACCATTGTCTTGATATCAGCTTAAGAATTGATCATCACCAGACAATACTTAACAGACAGTTATTTATGAAACATTAAATAACTTTAAACAGTGTATAATTGCACAACACCTGCCATAATTAAGGACTTAATAATATAAAATTGCTTGAAAAAGTAGCTATGAATATGACATTGTGTGCCATTAAAAGTAATAAAAAGATGATATTTCTTTAACAATGGATCAATTATTCATCAAATAATTTATATTTTAACTTACACTTTTATTTTTACTTTTCTTCTTGCTTTTATGCTGACTTAATTTTAACCCACTTGTTTTCTGTTATACATTTTTATTGAAGTCTTTATTTTATCTTTGTGTATTTATCGCAAATGTTTTTTTGTTCTGTATTTCCACTGCAATATTGTTTCATATTTATTCACATTAACATTTTTAAAAGATGTTTTTATTTGTGCTTCAAACTGATTTACACGACAACATTTTTAAAGCGTGTCTTTACTCCACCATAAATATTTCTTTTTATTTTATTTTCACATCCTTCTATTTCTGAAACAATGATTTATTTCTGCCTCTAACATTTCTAACTGTTTTTTTACCCAAAGTGTCACGATTTGTCTTCGTGAACCCGGACAGAACCCACACACACACACAGTTTGTTTAGACAGTTTATTGAAAGTAATGAATACTGGATGAAGAACACCAGAGTCTGTTACTGGACAGGAGGAGATGGGTGCAGGAGGTGGCTGTCTGCAGATGACAGGAGAATTCAGCAGTAGGCAGAGGCTTGAAGCTGTGAGGTGGCAGATTAGTCCAGTAGCTGGAGCACAGGTGAGACAGGTAAATCCAACTGTAGGCAGAGGCAGCTGAAGCACAGAAGAGGCAGGTAACAGCGGGCTGAGGCTTGGGGCAGAGAGGTGGCAGATTAGTCCAGCAGTGAGCAGAGGCCTAACATGAGACTCAGAGGTGAGACAGGAAACATCCAGCAGCAGGCAGAGACTTAACTTGAGACTCAAAGGTAACACAGGAAACATCCAGCAGCAGGCAGAGACTTAACTTGAGACTCAGAGGTGAGACAGGAAACATCCAGCAGCAAGCAGGGGCAAACCAGGTTGATAGGCGAGGAGTGAGTAGAGTCTGATCACGGACCGGCAGGGAAGTGAAGACTGAGGGAGGCTTAAGTAGGGAGGCTGGCAGGTGGAGTGAGTCTGACTAATTAATGTCAAACAGGTGTGACTGACTGCAGGGGGAGTGGAGGGTAAGCTGAGAGAGAGGAGGAGGAACTGAAAACTAACAGTAAAAAAAGCCAGATCAAAACTAAACCCCCCCAAGGTCGGTCTCCGGACAGCCTAAGACAAACTAAAAATGATCCAACCAGGGTGGGTGGAGGGAGGCTCAGGATGGTGGGCTAGGGTCAAACGAAAAACTACCCAACCAGGGCGAACCAAAATAGAGAAGAAAACGCAAGCAAACAGGAAAGCGTCTAAAACGCAGGCAAACTGGAAAGCGTCTAATACGCTGGCAAACTGAAAAGCATCTAATACGTTGGCAAACAGAAAAGCATCTAATACGCTGGCAAACAGAAAAGAGTCTAATATGCTGGGGCATTAGGAAACACTGGGGAAACAGAGGGCGGTTAGGATATGCTGGGGAAAAAAGGGCGTAGGAAACGCCAGGGAACAAAGGTGTATGGAAATGCCAGGGAACAAAGGCGTACAAAAACGCCAGGGGACAACAGGCTTACGGAAAGCCAGGGGACAACAGGTGTACGGAAACACCAGGGGATGACAGGCGTACGGAAATGCCAGGGGGCATTAGGCGCACGGAAATGCCAGGGGACAACAGGCGTACGGAAACACCAGGGGACAACAGGCCTACGGAAACGCTAAGGGAACACAAGCGTATGGAAACGCTAGGGGAACAGCGAATATCTAAAACACCAGGGAACCGAGAATATCTAAATGGCAGGAAACAGAGAATATCTAAACGCCAGGGAACAGAGATTATCTAAACGCCAGAAAACCAAGAATATCTAAAACGGCAGGGAACCGAAAATATTTAAATGCCAGGAAACCGAGAATATCTAAAACGCCAGGAAACAGAGGGCGTCCAACACGCTGGGAAAGAGAGAGTGTCTTACATGCCGGGAAACAGTAGGTGTTATCATAATAACTTAGGAGCACTAGAAAGCACTAAGATAACTGAGAAACTATAGAACCGCTAAATAACCCTGAAACTAAGGAGTGCTAAATAACTCAGAAACTAAGGAACGCTAAATAACTCAAAAATAAAGGAGTGCTAAAACTCAACTAAGGCAATGCTGAAACAACTCAAAACTATGGAGCGTTGGGCCCCTTCAGAGCACAGGACAGTGACAGCTGCTAAGAGAGCGGCAACGGCTAGGTCACATTGAGTTGGCGGAGGACGGCCAGGGCGTAGCAGGCAGCGGAGCAGCAGCGCCCATTAAAAACCTCGTGGAGGACGGCCCTGTCGAGGTAGCACCAAGAAGCCTGGGCTCTGCAGAACTCCAAAACCGAATGGCAGGAAGTTATTTTTATTTAAGTCTGCCTAAATGTTTATGTTAAGCTCTTGTTACACTAAACTTATTTTCTATACAACTAGTGATTTTGTGAGAACCTTTGGCCTGCAGGTCACACCAAAGCAGGCCAAAAAGAAGTGGTGCAATTTGGTGCAAAAATATAAGGTAAAATAACAAAACTCCCTGCATAATATTAGCTCACATTATGTGTCATTTACACCACATTTCTGGTATTACCAGAGAAAACTCAGGGTTGAAGGATATTGTACAGATTAACTAAAATGGCAAACTGTTTTACTTGAAGGTCTCAGCTTGACTTCCTGAAGGAGCTAGCTGACAGCGATGAGGAGAGAGCGAGGGCAGCCTTGGCTAGGGAGGGAGCAAGAAAGGGCCAATAAATATTTGTCCCCTTTTGAAAAACTTGTTGACAAGTTATAAATAAAATCTATACATGTTTTTCCTGCGACAGACTGGCGACCTGTCCAGGGTGTACCCTGCCTCTTGCCCAGTGAACGCTGGAGATAGGCACCAGCAACAATGCAACATTTTCAAAAATGAAATGAAGCAGCATGTGTACATGACTACAACCGATCTAGGTTAGGTCAGATGTAGTCATGTTCACTTAAACATGCAGCTGTGCTGCCAGTCTGGCTCAGAGGCAGCTTCCAGACAGCACACTGTCTTCAGCTGCCGGATGGCCATCCTCATCTGGGTCGAACTCCTCCTCCTCCACGTCAAGCTGGTCACCTGCCTCTATACCAATATTGTGGAGAATGCAGCAGGCGACAATAACTTTGGGGGCACATGTCGGGCGGACCTCCAGTGCCCCTAAAGAAAATTGAATGCCACCCCGTCTTTAGAGCACCAAAGGCATGCCCAATGATGTTTCTCGCCTTGGCGTGGTGCCTGTTGTAGCGTGCCTCCACTTGGACTGTACCAAATATAAAATAACTTGTTATTTAGGTAATAAGCTGATATGTCTTAATCTTCTATCCAGTTAATATAATCTGTGTATCAATTGTGTGTCATTGTTGGCTCTATTTAAGGACAAGAAGGTAAGAGATCTTACTGCCAACTGGCTGGCGATAGGGCGTCAGGAGGGTAATCAGGTACTGGAGGCATGGGAACCCACCATCACAGAGTAGAAAAAAGCCCTCAGGTGGGTATAAAGCATTTTTATACAACGGAGAGCCCCACAGTACCAGTGAGTCATGGACAGACGTAAACATTCAAAATGTTTCCCTATGCGTCACACACACCCTGCAGCATGATTGAGGGGAAGAGTTTTCTGTTTAAATTTCTTTGTGGCTCTGCAGGTGGAACAATTCGCACATGGCACCCATCGTTCCAGGCAAGGCGGGCTAAACCAGCACCCACTCCCTCCAAATCTTGCCTTTTTGGGAAGAAAATTATTTTTTTAATGATCCCAATCAGGGTGTTCACAACTCTGTGCACCACCTGGCACACGAGGGCATCCCAAAGCTGTTACCCTATTGGATGCACCACAGGCCAGCCAGTAGAGGGTCACCAGCACCTCTATCTCCCGTGGCCAACCATGGGCCTCCTGGATGGGCAGAAGCTGAAGGAGGTTAACATGCAGATTAATATAGTTCTCAAGAAAGAAAAAGTAAAATGTATAGTCCTGTAAAACTAGTCATATAGTAAATATAAAAAATGGCTTTCCTTCTCTGGTATTAACTATAGTATTTTTATAATATAAAGATTCTCATTGACATATTGATTATTTTTCCCATTTCTCTGAAAGAATGAACTGAACTGCACATAATTTATAGATTAATCACTGTAAAGGTGGGCAGACATAGAAATGGCTTTTCCTTTCTTAATGATCAATCCTCACCTTAACCCTACTGCCATACTGTTTACTGATATGTTAAAATTGTGTTTTCATTTTAATGATTTATAGAGAAATAGTCACAATTTCAACCTTATCGCTTGTTTAATACCATCTGTCAGGATTTGTGGAGTTTGAACCCGAATTCAGCCACACACAGAGCCACAATTAAAGAGTCTTTATTGCAGGGTTTGAGCAGTGATGAAAAACCAGGAAACTATACCATACTGGAGCAGAAGTGTGAAGAAGGCTGGAGCGGAACAGCGGAGCTGAGGCTTGGCAGGTGAAGGGAGCTGAGGCTTAGCGGACGGAGGACGAGGAACACATTGGCTGATGAGTGGGGGCCAGGTGGGTCGGCGGAGGACAGCCCGGACGTGGCAGGCGGCGAAGCAGCAAGGTCTCTGGTGGTGGACTTTGCGGAGGACGACCCTGGTGAGGTGCAGTCATCAGCAGGGTCTTTGGGGGCGGTCGTCGCGGAGGACGACCCCGGCGAGGCACAGTCTACCTGCTTCTGCCGGCAGAGCAGGTTGAGGGCTTTTGTCGGCCGGCGGAGCAGAAACGTGCGCACCCACGCTGGCTTGGGCCGTGGCGTGCACAGCAGGAACTACCTTGGGCGCCGCTCTGGCAGGCACCGAATCTGTGCGGTCAGCAGCGGTGCGTGCACCCACGCATGCTTTGGCCGTGGTGTGCGGCAGTGGAGCTGGGCCTTCGGATGCCGGTGGTTCGGTGTAGACCCCATCCTCGCAGGCTGCAAGACTGTTGTCAGCGGGAACAGGGGAGGACCTTAATGGGAGGAGGTTGTCCCTGTCCCCGTAGAAAAGGTCCACAACTGGTCTTCGTGGACGCGAGGAGCCCGGTCCACACTCTCTAGAGCAGCAGGAGTAACTGCACCCGGCCAACTCACCAGTGAAGAGGAGGTGACGTCGGCCCCAGAAGGAGCAGCAACAGCGGCGGCATCTGGATGGGCCCCGGGGGAGATCTTGTGCCGGCGACCCCGTCGTCTGCATCGGGAGGAGCAGGGCACTGAATTAGGGGGCTGCCGCTTGTGATGGGGCGGCGGCGGGAGCAATGGCAGGTGCTGCAGCAGCGGCGGAGACAACCGAGACAGGAGCTGCAGCAGCGGCAGAGACAACCGAGACGGGAGCTGCAGCAGTGGCGGGAGGAGCAGCGGTGGACAGGCAGGTGAGCTGTGGTCTGGGTGAAGGTGGCTCGTTGAGGAGCTGGGAATGCGCTGAAACAGCTCAGAGATTCTGAGGGTTCAGAGGAGCTTGATCTGGTCCTTGAAAATGTCCCGTGCATGGTTGACAGCATTCAGCCGCTTCCAAGGTGGGCTGGCTGCGGCGATGGCATCCAGGCCTTGCCGGAGCTGGATCCAAAAGAGCTCCGCCGTGGAGCTCAGGAAAAAGGTGAGCTCTGGGCTCTGTGTGGGTGACGGGTTCATTTGGCTTGTTCGTACTGTCAGGATTTGTGGAGTTTGAACCCGAATTCAGCCACACACAGAGCCACAATTAAAGAGCCTTTATTGCAGGGTTTGAGCAGTGGATGAAAAACCAGGAAACTATACCATTCTGGAGCGGAAGTGTGAAGATGGCTGGAGCTGGACGGCGGAGCTGAGGCTTGGCAGGTGAAGGGAGCTGAGGCTTGGCAGACGGAGGACGAGGAACACACGTAGACTGAGGGCATCTGATGATTGAAGACGGACCAGCAGTGGGGAACAGACTGAGGGAGTTTATATAGGAGGGCTGGCAGGTGTATTGAGTCCAGGATAACTAGAGCAGCAGGTGAAACAGATCAGGCTTGGAGTGGGACTGAGCAGAGTGGAATGATCCAGAACTGTCCATGGTGAAGCAGGAGGAACTGATCCCTGACACCATCCTCAATGTTTTTTAACACTAGAATTACCAGGGTTTTCGACCTCCCCCCTGAAGTCCCGAAAGAGGGTCAAAAGACCCTGAGTCCAAACTGACGACTCTGGTGGCTCAAATTAGCATCCCTTGTTCAATTGTAAATAGGGCCATTGCCTGAGGAATCAGCGGGGGGGCAGAAGAGCCGAACTCACAAAAGCATTCTACACTTCTGTACTGTCAGGCCAGAAGGTACGTGTGAATAGTCCATGTTGGGGGTGGGTGCGATCTATGATGGAGGCAGCTCTACAGTAGAAAACTAACCAAATTAATTGTGTTGATCCACCTCAAAAAATCATGCAAAAGGTGTAGCAAAAGAGATCTGAGAGACTTTGCACATGCAAATTTGCATGCAACCTTTTGTGCTGTGGAGGATAAATAGGTGACTGCTTCGTCTATTTAGTTTACAAGAAACAAAATGCAGAAGAGGTTCACCGCTCAGGAGGCATTGGAACTGATTCTGAGCAGTGCCAGCCCTTGTGATTCAGATGGAGAAGATATAGACCTTCAACCGGATTCGGACTCTGAGCTGTCTTCAGGTTAGATTTCTCAACCTACCTATTTTATTTTCATGACTTTTTTATTTAGAACCAAACAAAAAGTTAATTTGAAATTGTTTATCTTGCAGATGAGGAGACTCTCCCTCTACCAAAAAAGAGAGCTCGTTTTGGGAGTGAGCCGTCAGAGACCACGAAAGATGGCACAGTGTGGCGTGAAGAACAAGTGGGGACACATCTCCATTTCACTCCAATAGAACTGTACGCCACAGATGGAGAGCCAAGCGCTAAGGCCAGACGAAGTATCCGAAATCGCCTTCAGAGCTTTCTCTGTTTTATCACTCTTGACATGCTTCGTAGCATTCGAGAATGGACTACTCAACATGCACGTCACACGGAGCAGCTGGATTGGTTCATGGATCTCCCGGAACTAATGGCATTTATTTCAGTCATTATCTTGCGGGGGTTGACCAAGGTTCCATCACTATGTGACAGCTGGTCAGCAAACCTGGGAAACCCAAGGATCATTGAAACTGTGGCCTGAAACCGCTTCCAAGACATCATGCGACACCTACGCTTTGATGACATGTTTACACGCAGTAAGCAAGCGGAGACCAATAAGTTTGCTGCAATCTCCGATGTTTGGGGATCGTTTGTCACTAACTGCATCGCATCCTACAACCCTGGTCGACACATCACTATTGATGAACAACTTTTTCCATCAAAGACTCACTGCTGTTTCCTGCAATACATTGCAACAAAACCGGACAAGTTTGGCATCAAGTTTTGGGTGGCTTGCGACTTGAAATCAAAGTACATCTGTAATGTCTTCCCATATCTTGGCAAGGACCCCAGTCGTCCCAGTGGGGAGAGACTGTCCGAGACTGTAGTGATGAGGCTGATGGAACCGTTCATGGACAAGGGCAGAACTGTAACCACGGACAATTTCTTTACATCACTTGCACAACGACTGCTTTGCCAGAAAACCACTATCCTCGGCACAGTCAACAAGAGACGACGGGAAATTCTTCAATCCGCTAGACAGATGGATCGCACTGAATTCACTGCGATCCATCTGTCACCACTCAGGTGTTTTCAACCACTGGTGCCATGCTCACGGTGTATGCGCCCAAACAGAAGAAGGCCGTTTACGTTCTCAGCAGCATGCACAGCATGGTTGAGACTGAGGATACCACCAAAAGGAAGCCAAACACTGTCACACAATACAACAAAACAAAGTGCGGTATGGATGTGATGGACCAAATGGTGCGGGAGTACAGCGTGTGTGCAGGAACACGGAGATGGCCAGTTGCCGTGTTCTACAACATGATTGACATGGCAGCACTGAATGCACATGTGCTTTATCAGGCATGCATTGGGGTGCAGGAGAGACGGTTGGACTTCCTGGTTGAGCTTGCCAAAGAGTTGGGTAGCTCTCATGGGAGTGAGAAGAAGGCACACAAGGAGAAACTGCTTCGGCAACAACCTTTCACACCCAGCTCAGGCAAAAGGGCAAAGTGTCAGGTCAACCATCGATGCAGGAACAATTGTGCAACTGTGAGATGCGTTGACTGCTACAGATACACATGTGGCAAATGCACCAGGGTCATACCCTGGCAGTGCCAGGTATGTTCCGACAGTGCAGACAGACTGCTGAGTCAGTGCTGAAATGCCAGTCACACAAGGACATGCCACTCACACACACGCCCCCCACTGTGCCTAGTGTAAATATGTGTGGAATTGTTTTATTTCTTGTATTTTTTGTATCGTTTTTAATGACAAAAATAAAAAGCATTCAAACAAATAACTGTTGTTCTTTTGTATATTTCTCATGCTGGAATTTCAGTCCTCTTGACTTAGACACAAATACTTCTGGTCATTGCTCACAGCTGTACCTGGCAGTTAGTAGGGAGTTAAGCTCGACCCGTCTCTGGGCTCCAAAGGTAGAAATGTTAAATGACCCTTCTCTGGTAATTCTATTAAAGATAAAAGTAGGAAATAGACTGTTATTCTTAAAATACTTACCAGTTGGCACAGATGGGCTAGCAAAGCAGAAAACAAATGAACGTTTTGCCGAATTAAAACAACAACAGAAACGCCATCAGAACCAGCTGTACACACACGACTAGGCCGAGGGAAGTGTACTACAGACCGGCTAACATTAGCCCTGGCTATGGTTAGCCTCGGAGGTCTGCGGGTCACTCTGGTCCGTTCAACGTCAGACTTTTTCTTTTCAATTACTCACCAAATCTGTAAACGGGCCATATAGGGAAGCTTAAAAGTATAATGTTGTCGCCTCAAACGATCTAAAAACATATTCTTAAAGAACAACAGCAGCAGAAAAGGTAATTTTTAACTTACCACTGTGAGCTCTGTTTGCTCTGTCCAGAATCAAGCTGTGGCCGCGGTGCATTCTGGGAAAGCGGTCAGTCGTCTGCTCTGTTGCAGGCTCGTTACCGGGGAGCCAGGCCTTGGCCAATAGTTGTGAAGCTTTGCCGGTGACGCTGCCCCCTCCCTCCCTCCCTGTCATCGTATTAGCATTAACGGCTGCAGTCAGACGGACCAAGTGGAAGTAATAAAACACAAAGTAAAAATACACAAAGTGGAAAAAGAGGAAGTTAAAAAAACAAGTAGAAATACACGAAGTGGAAAAAGAGGAAGTAAAAAAAACACCAAGTAGAATTACGCATAGTGGAAAAAGAGGAAGTAAAAAAACATCAAGTAGAAATACACCAAGTGAAAAAAGAGGAGTAAAAAAATACGAAGCAGAAATACATGAAGTGGAAAAAGGGGAGAAGGAAATAAAAGGGCAGGCAAAAATTCTGTAGGTAAAAAAACAGAAAAGTTAGAGGCAGAAATAAATCTATGTTTCACAAATAGAGGGATGTTAAAATAAAATAAAAATAAATATTTATGGTGGAGTAAAAACATGCTTTGAAAATATGAAGTAGAAATACACAAAGTGGAAAAAGAGGACGTAAAAAAACACCAAGTAGAAATACACATAGTGGAAAAAGAGGAAGTAAAAAAACATCAAGTAGAAATACACCAAGTGGAAAAAGAGGAGTAAAAAAATACGAAGCAGAAATACATGAAGTGGAAAAAGGGGAGAAGGAAATAAAAAAGGCAGGCAAAAATTCTGTGGGTAAAAAAAACAGAAAAGTTAGAGGCAGAAATAAATCTATGTTTTACAAATAGAGGGATGTTAAAATAAAATAAAAATAAATATTTATGGTGGAGTAAAAACATGCTTTGAAAATATGAAGTAGAAATACACAAAGTGGAAAAAAAGGAAGTAAAAAAACACCAAGTAGAAATACACCAAGTGAAAAAAGAGGAAGTAAAAAATATGAAGTAGAAATACATGAAGTGGAAAAAGGGGAGAAGGAAATAAAAAGGGCATGTGAAAATTCGGTGGGTAAAAAAACAGTTAGAAAAGTTAGAGGCAGAAATAAATCTATGTTTCTAAAATAGAGGGATGTTAAAATAAAATAAAAATAAATAGGTATGGTGGAGGAAAAACATGCTTTAAAAATATGAAGTAGAAAAACATGAAGTGGAAAAAGGTGAGAAGGAAATAAAAATGGCAGGCAAAAATTCTTTGGGTAAACAACAGTTAGAAATGTTAGAGGCAGAAATAAATCATTGTTTCAGAAATAGAAGGATGCAAAAATAAAATAAAAAGAAATATTTATGGTGGAGTAAAATCTTGCTTTAACAATGTTGTAGTGTAAATCAGTATGAAGCAAAAATAAAAACATATTTTAAAAATCTTGGTGTGAATAAATATGAAACAATAAAACGGTTGCAGTTGAAATACGGAACAAAAAACCCACTTGCAATAAATACACATAGATAAAATAAAGACTTCAATAAAAATGTATAACAGAAAACAAGTGGGTTAAAAATAAGTCAGCATAAAAGCAAGAAGAAAAGTAAAAATAAAAGTGTAAGTTAAAATATATATATATTGATGAATAATTGATCAATTGTTGAAGAAATATCTTGTTTTTATTTTTTTGTCACATTTAATGGCACACAAATTCATATTATTAGCTACTTTTTCAAGCAATTTTATATTATTATCACGTCTTGCTGCGCAGTTTGGTACTCCATTTAGCACCTGAGAATGTCTAAGAAGAAACTAAAATCTCTCTGTTAGCACATTCCAATTATATTGACCAGGTTTCCTTGCAACGAAATGAGCAGAAAGCAGGATGGAAGTGCTAATAACAGTCATTAGAAAAGAAAAGCAACAGAAAAATTATACACACCATTCTCCGCTGGAAGATCTCAAATTACCTTGTGTAAATTGGTTAAAACTTAGCATAATTTAGTCATATCCGCTGCATGTCCAATATTGAATATGACTTCTTAGCATACCCCTACAAAAGCTCAATTATCAGAATCTTCTGTTGGAAGAAAGGTGGCATTTTAGGATCTCTGTCCAGCTTCTGGAAAGCAATAGCTCAGAAAAAAACATTTATGTTAATATTTTGGTAAGGCATGTAGTCAAAACCTGGTCTTCTTAGTGTCAGTTTAATGTGATGTTTCTAAGTTCTGGCTGATCCTGAGAAGGTATAGCAAACACCATCTTTTTTCCCCTATTGTTTTTGTAATTTTGTTTTAAAGCATCTCCTTTGAAATTATCTGCCTAACTACGTTGAATGTAGTTACTACGTTACTGTAGATGCCAAAAATAAAATCAAAGAAAAATAAAAAAAATAACCAGAATACAAGAAAATAAAGCAAACTGTCCCCCAAGGAGCACAATCATTTTTGTCTTATTAATACACATATTATTAACTTATTTAAGACTTTTGATTTCTTTCTGGTCCTTTTGACCAAGTGAATTCACTGCTAGTATTTCCTTTAAATATATACAATTTTCAAAATCTCAGTTGATCTAAGATAAAACTTTAAAGTGACATTATTTACACTTTGTCCAGCGTAATTATTCATCAGTACAAGCAATGATGTTGTATTTAAGTTTATGAGTATCTTGTGTTTTTTGCAATGGTTACAGTTTCCCCCTAATGTAGCACACAGAGAACACTGTCTAACCCAAAGCTTAGGATAAATATTTCAGCAATACCAAAAAAATTATAATTAGAATTTTAACCCATCAGATCTGAAGCTTCCATCATTTTGCTAAAGCCGGAAACTCAGCCCTAGAACATCGTTTGACCATCATGCTTAACATACCAAAACTCTATGGATAAAACACAAAACCTGATTATCATTACCTTCAACTTCAATGATTCTGGAATAAAAATCCTACCTACAAAAGGGGAACTTCTAAGCAGTAAGCCTTTCAGTATATTTACAATCTAAGGGTTTACATATTATACGAGCAGGCTACATTTAATTGATCTGATTGCAGACACTGTGTCCTTCAATATTTATTAAGAGTTCCCTTTTACCAATCTTGTGGACATCCTCTCATATTCTTTTCATTCTCCAGTCCCTGTCAAGGTCAGAAAACACTGACCCAGCCATCTCTTTAGATATTTCCAGTATGGTTAGATTTGTTTTATCATAATTTTTGTCTTTTTAAAGATTAAACTGTCCCTCTAAGGTTCGCCTCAACTTAGTGTAACTAGATAACTTCAAATGATTATGTAACAGATGACATGTTTAAAGTACTTCTTCATTCTGATATCATACAAGTTGCTATATATTAGAAAGTTCACATATTATTATGAGCCGAGGAAAAAAAATTAAACTCGCTTTCTCAAACACAAATAGACTAATGGCTAAAAGTGTGTGGCTTATGGTTGGTCAAATACCAACAAGGATAATGTCTCCTTACACACATTTCCGAACCCGAAAAGTACCATGCTCCCTGCTATGATTGTTCATTCATCACGTGCATGGCCTGGACCTCAGCATTTTTGGGGGGGAACATCCCTATTCTCATACATCTGTTTATCTATGTTAAAGTATAAATCATGTTTCCTGATTTATGTTTCCTGCTGAGGTCCAAGTATTTCGATTTAGACGTTCCCCTTTGCAAGCCTTTCAGTTCCAAGTATCATCCTGAGACTGACCATCTCTATTCATGCACCTCACCTCATCTCCCCATACATCTCACTCAACTTTGGTAGGCCTTCGTGGCAACCGGCCTGTTTGATGCACTGGCCTCGACCTAGGCAATCTTTGGGGGGAAATATCCCTATTCTCATACGCCTGCTTATGCATATTGAAGTATAATTCAGCGTGAATTTTTCCTGCCGAGGTCTGAGCGCCAAACTCTTAAAATATTGTATCAATAAAATTCTTCTAATTGCCTTTTCTTTCTGTGTGAGTTTTTCAGATTGAAATGCAGCTTAAGCGAAAATTCAGACTGAAGAAACTCTATTGCCTACCTCCATCAATCAGGGACTCATCCTCCTCCGATACAAGCCAATCAGTTTTGAACTGCTCCTCCTCGAAGCCAATCAGGATCCTGGGTCCATCTTAAAAGAACTCCACATCCTCATCTCAGCCTTCTGCTCAGCGAGCAAGCGGTGGCATGCCGCGTCTGGTTTGGATTCTGATGACTGGATTCAACCCACCTCCATCCCCTTCTCCACCATCGTACCAAGCTCCGCCTGGCTTTCCTATGGTGCTGCTTCAACCTCGTCCCTATCAGAGTGTAATTCCTCCCAGACTCTTACGGATTTCCCAGTCACTCCTTAAAACGGTCCGGCAGAAGACCGCCATGTTGAGCCTGGTTCTGCCAGAGGTTTCTTCCCAAAGGGGAGTTTTTCCTCTCCACAGTCGCTTCATGCTTGCTCATCATGGACAGTTCATGCAAACCTGTGTTTATCAAGTTGGACATCTAGCTCAAACAATTCAGCATATGGACTGAACAAACTTTGTTTATCTCCACTCCACCACCAGTTTCAGACCCGGGGGGAAATATCCCTATTCTCATACGCCTGCTTATGCATATTGAAGTATAATTCAGCGTGAATTTTTCCTGCCGAGGTCTGAGCGCCAAACTCTTAAAATATTGTATCAATAAAATTCTTCTAATTGCCTTTTCTTTCTGTGTGAGTTTTTCAGATTGAATTTCAGTTCTGTTTCCAAGTTCTCAAAAATTGTTATGTGTGATAGCATGTAGTATACTAGAAATTCCGGGATTTACCAGAAAGTCTACACTCTCGTCTTTTCAGGAAGTCTTAATTTTTGTGCCCTGCTATTGGCCAGTTTCCATCCTCTTATTTCAGCAATGGAAAATCATAAATTCACACAATGTGTTGGAATACTGTGTTTGGTGACTTACTTTTATTTGTCAGGCTTAAGTGACAAAAGTTGGAAAAAGACCGATTATCTTGGCGTTTAAAATAACACAAAACAAAAACTGAATTTCGCACAACACCGGAGGTGAGAAAATCCTCGCTGAATGGAATCGGCAAGTAGCCAGTAGCCTCTAAACTTTCGTTTCAGACGCAGTGTTGCCTCACGAGTCCTGAGCGGAGTGTTTCTTCCACTCCAGCCTGATCCCAGAGAAGCTCCCTGCACTCAATTAGAGCCCACCGAGATCTCTGGATGTCTCCTCACTCATTGCGCAGTAGGAGCGGAGAAATCTTGCTGTCTTCACAGCAGCCTGTTGTGAAGCGACGTGTTATCCGCACTACCACTCAGCACCGCGCTGCTACCCCGCATAACCCTGAGCTGTTTAAAGCCGTGGTGGGGATAGACCCACAGACCTTTCGGTTCGGAACCCCCAGAGAATATGAGCACCACGGTGCGACAGATAAATGCCACAGCTCCGACTAGCCGCCTCAACAATAGAGGCGTGGAACATGGTCCATTCAGACTCAATGTCCCCTGCCTCCCTCGGGACGTGTTCAAAGCTCTCCTGGAGGTGGGAGTTAAAGCTCCGTCTCACGGGGGACTCTGCCAGACGTTCCCAGCAAACCCTCACAATACGTTTGGGCCTGCCCGGTCTGACAGGCTTCCTCCCCCACCATCGGAGCCAACTCACCACCAGGTAGTGGTCGGTGGAGAGCTCTGCCCCTCTCTTCACCCGAGTGTCCAAGACATGCGGCCGCAGATCAGATGAAACGACAACAAAGTCTATTATTGAACTATGGCCTAGGGTGTCCTGGTGCCAAGAGTACATATGGACACCCTTATGCTTGAACATGGTGTTTATGATGGACAATCCATGATGAGCACAGAAGTCCAACAACAGAACACCACTCGAGTTTAGATCAGGTGGGCCGTTCCTCCCAACCACGCCCCTCCAGGTCCCACTGTCATTGCCCACGTGAGCGTTGAAGTCCACCAGCAAAACGAGGGAGTCCCAAGGAGGGGCACTCTCTAGTACCCCTTCCAAGGACTCCAAAAAGGGTGGGTAATCTGAACTGCTGTTTGGCACAAAAGCGCAAACAGTCAGAACCCGTCCCCCCACACGAATGCGGAGGGAGGCCACCCTCTCGTTCACCAGGAGAACCCCAACATTCAGGCACCAAGATGGGGGGCAACAAGTATGCCCACCCCAGCTCGGCGCCTCTCACCGGGGGCAACTCCAGAGTGGAAGAATGTCCAGCTCGTCTCAAGGAGACTGGTTCCAGAGCCAGAGCCATGCGTTGAGGTGAGCCCGACTATCTCTAGTCGGAACCTCTCAACCTCGCGCACTAGCTCAGGCTCCTTCCCCACCAGAGGGGTGACATTCCACGTCCCAAGAGCCAGCTTCTGCAGCCGAGGATCAGAACGCCAAGGCCCCCGCCCTCTACTGCCACCCATTGCTCAATGCACCCGACCCCTTTGGCCCCTCCCATAGGTGGTGAGCCCATCGGAAGGGGAACCCATGCCACCTCTTCGGGCTGAGCCCGGCCGGGCTCCATGGGCAAAAGCCCGGCCACCAGATGCTCGCCAACATGCCCCACCTCCAGGCCTGGCTCCAAAGTGGGGCCCTGGTGACCCGTGTCCGGGCGAGGGAAGACGCAATCCATTAATGTTACTCGTCATAAGGGTCTTTTTGGGCTGCTCTTTGTCTGGTCCCTCACCTACTACCTGTCTCCCTTGGGTGACCCTAGTAGGGGCTTAAAGCCCCTGACAGCATAGCTCATAGGATCACTGGGACACTCAAACCCCTCCACCACGGTAAGGTGGCAGCCCAGGAAAGGGCCATCAAAAAAGATGCCAGGCAATCGGGCTTCGACAAGTTGTTTCCATGTTTTCATCCGAACTGTCACTGCGGTCAAGTGAGCCCTCACTTGTTTTTGTTGGTCACGCAAACACAAAGGATTACGGCAGAGACGGCTGATACTACTTTTCAAAATAAAAGCAGCATGTTCGCGGTGTATCAACTATGTGTTTTTACACATATTTACATTAATTATATGTGGTAACCTGAGGGTGGATTTTGTTTTATAACACACGTAAAGTTTATAATATGGGAAACCAACAACGCCACCTGGAATAACTCCAGGAAAAGGACACATGTAAGTTCTGCTGGAAATAAAACAGTATAGAAAATTGAACAAAATTTTATTACAATGAATTTAATTCCACAATAACCTGGACCTATATGTTAAAACAGTGAATGCATTTGGAATCAAATTGAGTATAAAAAATGTATATTTCAAAGGAAACTGAGGTTTACCAATGGGGGGGGGGGGGAACTGGTGAGAAGGGGGGCTACATCTAGTGAAGAAAAGGGACCACCCTGGACACTACAAAATCACAACAAACACAAACAAAGGGTGCTCCAACACAACAAACAAACAAAAACACCACCACCAGGGGTCATCACTGCCACCACAGTAGCCGCATTCCCTAAATGAAAGACAAAACAAACAATATGAGTAAAACAATGATACAATGGCACTACAATATTGCACTGCATCCCATAAATCGTGCAGCAGGAGAAAGTTCAGGTCAGTTTTTTTAAAACATGTCTTCATAGGCAAAACAGCAGTGAGTGTCAATCCACGTTGAATGCTGATCAGAGGCTCCTCAGGTGGCTAAAACAAACAGCAAATTATCAATACACTTGCTGATGAAAATTATGAATTGCAGTAACTGCTTACCTGTGACTGGTAAATTACCACGCTGCCAGGTAAACAAGTCCACAATTTCGTCTATGCAGTGTAGCTGGAACAAAATACTAGATAAAAGTTTGGTTCAAATGGGGTGGATATTGCCTAGCCGTGTTAGCCCTTACCTTCCTGCCAGCAAACAACAGGACAGATCGATCCAGAGGTCGGAGGAGCAACAACGGAGCCCAGCACAGTTTGACAAACAAAAGAAGCAGCTGACGCACGTAGCCTTGTGATAGGTGGAGACCTGCTTATATGCAGCAGCCAAAATTGGCCTTAAAGTGGCAGCATACCATGTATACTGCTACATATATGAAATCTTTTTCTATGCTTTATGTAACATTTTATGTGACACTTTTTAGCCTCAAACAATACTCAAACAACACTATTTAGTTTACAGCTGACTACTTTAACTTACAGATGACAGATGATGATCTCCAGAAGTTATTCATCAAAGTCCACATGATTTGGGATTTAAAAATAAATGCATTCAAAAATCTCTACATTGACTCAATTTGACCTGTTTTATTATAAATGTTTTCTGCGAATACTATAACATCAGCATGACAACAGAAAACCTCCCGATGTCGCTCAACAACTTTCATCCAACTGTGATGTGGAATTTCAAAATAGGAGCCACTTGAAATCTGTATATATTAAGTAATTTGGACCAGAGTTGCTGTCAATATAGCAACTAAACGAAAGATAATCAATCGATGCTGCCACTTCAGCAGGATAGTAGAACACCCCCAGATGTCGCTCAACAAGTTTCAGACAATTTTGATGTGGAATTTCAAAATAAGAGCCACTTGAAACCTCTACATATTAACTAATTTTGACCAAAGTCGCTGTCACTACAGCAACTAAACTGTAGATAATCAGTCAATGCTGTCTCTTCAGCATGACAGTAGAACACCTCCAGATGTCGCTCAACAATTTTCAGCATATTTTGATGTGGAATTTCAAAATAAGAGCCATTTGAAATCTCTACATATAAACTAATTTTGACCAAAGTTGCTGTCACTGCAGCAACTAAACCGTATATAATCAATCGATGCTGTCACTTCAGTATGACAGTAGAACGCCTCCAGATGTGGCTCAACGAGTTTCAACCAAATGTGATTTGGCAATTCAAAATAAGAGCCACTTGAAATCTCTACATTTAGTCACTCTGAACCAAGTTGTTGTCAATGTTGCTACTATTGTGTAAGTTTTCAGAGAAGATTTTAAAATAAAAGCAACCATTGAAATTCGCCCAGGGTAGGTCAGCAGCACATCACCCCCACTATAAACAGTTTTGGTACTGTGTTTTTGCCTCAGCAACCATGCCAGGCGCCTGCGGCTTGGACTGCTGGTATTTATCAGCTGCTCCCAGAGTCCCACAGGCCAGAAAGCCAGATAGGACTCCTTCAGCTTGACAGCTTTCCTCATCACCGGTGTCCACCACAGTGGCCAACAGAGTGGGGCCACGGTGACTTGCGACTGGGCAAGGGAACATTGCGTTCATTTGTTTCATTCATCATAACCGTTGGGCTGCTCATTGTCTGGTCCCTCACGTAGGACCTGTCTGCCTTGGGTGATCCTACTAGGGTCATGAAGCCCCCGACAGCATAGCTCCTAGGGTCTTTGAGGCACTCAAACCCCTCCAATATGATAAGGTGGCAGCCCAGGGGAGGGGTAGTGCAATACAGTTACTCTTAATAACAAAATTAATAGTGGTTGCCACAAAAGATAACTTACCCCAAAAAAAATCATATTTTATATTCATAGGGAACATAAGGAAAAATAACAGTAAACGTTTGTATACTATAGATTGTTACAGTAGGTTGCAGATTCTTACTTCTGTCACACTTGTCCCTATTGGGGGCAAGTGTGACAGAATATGGATGGATGGCTGATAGAGTTAAGTTTAATAACCCTTTTATTCTGGAAAGAAAACCAACACAAACAAGTTTTAGACTCTTCTAAAAGAAAAGAGGGCAGAAAGGGCCAGAAACGTGAGGCCGTCTTCATCACAGTCTCGGCTCCATCTGCGCTGGCTACCTTCTGTCTCTTTGGCTTTATTGTCAGACATCAAAGAAAGGGCAGGAGGAGTCAGGAATTCACAACATGGGTGTAAAGAAACAAAAGAAAAGATAAGGGGGGTTTTACAACATGGGGTTGGTACACAAAGAGGTATAAGATTAACATATATAGCAAGAGACTCCTTGTCTAGGAGAAACATCTGTTTCTCCTGTGTGAAGTTAAAACAGTAGTCCTTGATAAAAAGATAAAAAGAAAATTATTACATTCACATTTCTTTAACAAATTCCTTCTTTTAATCATTTTATTTACAATTGGAGCCTAACTTCAGCTACTTTGAGTACTCATTTCTTGGATTTTTAATGAGACTGTCATTTTGTTAAGCATTTAACAAGGGAAAAGTTAAACTACGGGGTGTACTTCTTCAAGAGGGATTTGTGAAAGCATTTGATATTGAAACATTACATTTCCCATAGTCTTAGCAATCATAGACTTTAGGCATGGGATTACACAAGCAGTAAAAACACAAAGAATAATAAGAATAATAATGGGTGTGATTATTTTCAGTAAAAGGTGCCACCACGATCCTGAAAAGAACCAGGAGAGGAAGTCCACACTTAGAGGAACAGCATCCTGGGACATTGCTTGTTGCAGATTCTTTAAAGCAGACATAGCTTCAGTAATATGAGTTTCATTTGCATCAGAAATATAAGTACAGCAGGAAATTCCAATCATTACACATACGCCACCTTGGCTAGCAGTTAACATGTCCAAAACCATTCTGTTTTGCAGTACCATTAAACGCATTTCACTCAATTGTTTGTTTTGTCCTTTATTGATGTCCATCGTCATGTTTACCAGGGTCTTCATTCTGTAGTCCAGTGTCTCAATCATCAGCATAGATTTACCAACTCCAAACCACGGGAAAAGTGAAAGTCCTATTTTATTCGCTGTACTCCAAGTGTTTATGTTCAGAGGGAACATTGGAACCCCATATGGGATCATGGGGTTGGAAACCTGAGCTGGAGCTGATCTCTCTTCTCCTCCTATTAGAGGAATGATGGTCCTTCACAGCCTGAGCTGAGATGATGATAGTGTGGTCAGGAACAAACACAGGTGCACATGTACCTGACCAGCTGAGGGGCAGTGATGGGTAAATGTTGTTTCCACCACACAGGAACCATCCTCCTTCTGTTGGTATAGATGCCCACGCTACGTAGTCCCGGGTTAACGTGGAGTTTGGAAACAGATCAGTGAGGTTAGCCTGGCACCCCTTTACCTGGCCCAGTTTCTTGCTGCCAGGTTTCAAGGGTGACTGTATGCACACAGGATGTTTATCACCGCGATGCACCTGGGCCTTCAGGCTTCCTACGTAGTTTCTGACTTCCTTGGTGAAAGGGAAAATCCGAGTGGTGTTGTTGCAGGTGGAAAATAACTTCACATCACAGTATGATCCATTCAATGAGCGTATGCACGCCGTGCGATTTTTTTATGTAGCCAGGTGCAAACACAGGTACGAGGGCAGTCCTCAGGAAACACGTTCCGTCTCCTGCCGGCATGCTCTTAGCATACAAGGTGGGTTGTCTGGTGGATTTGGGCATCACTGAGCATACGTAGCAGTTACTCATGTTCTTCTCTTCAGCCAACATCGTCACATACATCTGCCACAAATTGTCTGGGTGGTGGTCTGGGAGATTTCCCAGCCAAATCTTCATGGCAGTGGAGTGGATGAACCTCTTTCCTCTCTCATTCAGCGGATCTGGACTGAAACAAATAATGCACGCAACAGCCACAATGCAAAAGAAGCCCCATTTCCATGGGGACCCTATTTTTGCTAGGTTAGCAGAGATGTTAATTTTACCCAGGACTCTAAAGAACAGGGATCAGTTGGTTTCTTCACCGACGTTGGGACGAGTGGCTCTAAAAAACCAAACCCCTTTGGAGTCGGACTTCCCCACTGTTCCAATCTTTAGGTATTTAACACTCTCTGTAACTTACAGTGGCTGAGGTGAATCCAGGAAGGTCTTTCAGTGATCTTCACAGCTGTTGGAGTGGTCAGGAGCACTTGGTATGGTCCTTCCCACCTTGGGCTCGCCCAATCCTTCCTTCTGATGACTTTGACGAAAAACCCAGTCTCCTTCTCACTGCTTGTGGATCCTGTGGAGAAAAAGATTCTCCTAGCAGTAAATTTGCATTGGACACTTTTTTAGACTGCAACATTTCTCTCATGTAGTCTGCTAGAGTTTTTTTTTTTTTTGTATCTTTTTACCTTCTTCTGAGATAACATGGCCTGTAACTGTACTTGTTTCTGCACCCACTCGGCATGGTCTAATTATTCCTGCATCCTCCATCTATTTTTTTTTTTTTTTTATTTGGGCTGAAAGCCCCCTCAGTCGCTAGGACCGCCCCTGCCTCCTTGGAAACCTCCTCGACGCCGTTGAAGGGTCCGGTGGCTTGGAAAGCATATATTTCTTCTGAATCACACATATGATCTGCCCAGAAAATGTGTGTCTCCTCTCCAGACGCACCAATTCCCTTTTTTCGCGTGTTTCTCTTTTTTGACGCACATATTCCATAACCGTGGTTACATTAGACGTTGCCAGTGTAACTAAATGTTTTTTAACCCACGCATAGATATGCGGCTGGAAACCTCCCATCAACATTTTTTTTAGCTGTTGCTGATATGGTGTTTCATCTCCGTCAGCGGGAGGGATGCCGCTGTGAAACCTATATTCTTTTTCAAAACGTATTTTGAACTCGTCTACGTCTTCCCCTATTTTTTGTTTTATGGACCCCAGATGTCCATAATCCATCCTTTTGCGGAAAACTGTATGTGCTGCTTTTGCTAGAGCTGTCCATTTCTGCCTTTGTTCGATCCCCATTTGCGCTTGATGTTCAAATATTCCGCCTTGTGGGGTTCTGCCTGTATAATTCGCCCTTGCTTTTTCCCAATGTTTTCCCACTGACGACTGTAAGGCTTGTTCAAACTCATTTCCATTTAAACCATATGAGCTATGAATTTCCTCCATGTCTTGGGTCCATATTTCTGGATCTTCCTGTGGAGAAATGACACCTTCTACAGTCTTTCTGGTTTCCTCTAACGACCACGGACGGAAAACTGGGATTGTTTGAGGCTGCTGAGCTCCTACGTTAGGATTTGCGACCTGCACCATAGGACACAATGGACTGGTCTGTAGATAACGAATGATCTGATTTACTCAGTTCATCCAGGTTTGCGTACAGATTTGAAACATCCTCCGATTTAGTTGGATGGTAATGAGTGTCCTGTCCTTTTTCAGGCAATAAGCATTTTATCCCCAGGAAAATGCTCTGTTGAGATGGTTGGCAGACACCAGGCCTTGTTTACTGTTGGATAACAGAAACAAGGTGTAATTAGTGTTCTTATCAAGACTCCCAATCCTTCTTTCATTTACCTTCTTCAAACACTTTCACATCCAGATATTTCCGTTCACAATTATTATGCTCTTATCTTAACCTCCTTTACTGTAATCATTAGATCTTGCATTACTCTTGTATAAAAGGAGAAATCTGAAAGTTCAACGTTATCTGCAGCAGCATTTCTCTATAATTCTTTCCCATGTGTGTCTCACCTTACAATTGTCCAACAGTTGAAAAGATCTCTGCAATAGAAATTTATCATCATATGTTTCATGGCTACTGTGACACGGTTCATCTCAATTTATCTAGCACACAAGGAATTGTATTAAAACCTTTCAGAAACTTCTTACTGAACCAGCTCTCACATTTTTCTAAAAAGTCCAACAGAAAAACCCTTAAGTTTGTAAAAGTTTGTATGTACTTCTTGTCTTATTTTGAAAAGCTCAGCTAAGAGAAAGGAAGTGTGTGCATGCCCCTCGCCCACACGGAGTTGTGATTGGTTGCTATTCAGGAAGTGGGTGTAGCCCAGGGCGGAGACAGGAAGTAGTTCTGTGAATCAGTTTCAGCTTGACGTGCATCAAACAAAAAAACTTGTAGTTGAATGCGCCCTTCACCTGACGCGAAGAGCAATTCTAACCCCATTAATTCTTGATTTTTTAATCACTTCTGCTTGTTTTAACAGACAGCTTTTGTAAACAACCCTGGTTTTATCGTATGTCCCCCTGTTTGAATCTTGTTTGAAACAAACCTTTAAACTGTAGTATGCTGTGAGCAGTAACTCATTGTTGCTTATCGCCCCCTGACCATGTAAGAAGCTCCATACTGCTCTAGGTCTTTAAACCTTTTTCAGTCATTCAACATTAGTTTAATTGATAATACATCCAAGCATAATTATATCCCCAAGTAAATCAACCCTTTAACAAGTATCTAGTTTTTGTTCTCATGTGTTTAGTTCATCCTTGAAAAACTTTAAGCAGACATTATTCCGAGTGATTTTCTTACAGTTTCATTCATTTATTATTATTATTACCGTTGTGATCTTATATCACCCAGTGATCTATAAATCCTTATTTTATGTTTGCACCGTCTTGTCCCAGCAGATTAAAAATTCCCATTATAGAATTTGCCTTTTTGTTTCATCAACCACTGTCTGTTGTAATTATTCAAGAAATTGTGCACTTCCTTTAAACCCTCTTAAATATTGACTACCCATTGGTAAATGATCAGCTTTAAGTTTTGCCCCTCTTTTAATTCTTTGTTTGAACATGTCTCTGTCTCCGTATTTGTTTTGGCCTCTATAATTTTGTTCTTTGCATTTTAAGTGTGAACCTGGTCAGGATAGAGAAAGTCATCTCCGATGCTCCTTTTGGCAACCCCAGCAAACCCAAAAACAAAAATGTTCACTGTCAGTGTTAGGTTACAGGTAATCCCTGTGGGAACACGACGTCGTCTCCTTTGTCCAACCTGGTTTCAAGCGCCTGGGTCATCGAAACACTCCACCACCTGCGACAAATCTTTGACATTTTCAAACCACAGCAGCAATTCCTGGGTGTCCACACCCCCTGTCTGAAATGTCTCTCGTCGTAAGCCCAGGCTTTCAGTTTATCTCCTGTTAAGTGTCCCCCTTTAGAGCCCATTTACCCCAAAGAGTCCAAGAGTGTGTTCTAGGTACGTTTCCTGAATGGCAACCTCTCCATGTCATGTTCGTGAAACCTTGTAGTTGAATTCCATCACCTGTGAAGCAAAGCAGTCATGCACAGTCCTGTTCAAGATGGTTTTTAGCACAGCAGGAGTGTCACTGTCTGATGCCATTGCAGCTCTGATGTTCCTCAGAGCCAACCTTCATGTATTGATATCATGTTGAAGCTGTTATCCTCCTATCATCATCTTGTGTCCAGGAGTCACTTCTGCTGTCCTGACCAGATACCAAATGTCCAACTAATCTAATTGACCTCATTACTTTTCTGCATGTACAAGAGGACGATCGTTAGATTATCCTGGTCTAAAAGACCACTAGGTTAATAGATGGCTAAACTATGTTTATGTGTTTTTTTCTTCTGGATGTTTTAACATTTAGTTAAAGAACAACTATTGTGCTATTTTGTGTTCAAACAGATAGTTGTTAAGTCTCCTCAAACCTTTTAGGTAACTGCGTACAATTCCAAACTATTTACACTGGTGCTTTAATCCCTAATTTACCCATGTTATTTAGTAGAATAAGGCATTATTCTAATATTGCAGTTTTATCCATTTAAGTCCTTAACCTTTGTGTTGCTTTACATCCTAATAATTAATTTCTTAGTTGCACCTCTGCTTACTTTAAGATACCCAGTAAATGCTGTGCTCACAAATTCTCCTTCGCTTGAACAAGGTTAAAAGGTTTAGAGTTTATTCTGCTTATATTGAAAAATTAGCTTGCTCACTCGTTCGTCCATTCTTTTATGCTATTAACTGTTGCTGTAATGCCTACTTTAACTTTTTCGCCCACTAGTTTTTTTTTTTCATGATCATAATTATCGCCCATTGATGTAATAGCATACATTGTTCTTATCCACTTTCCTTTTACGATTAAACGGCCCCCCTATGTATCCCACTCCTTACTTTAATCACCAATACTCATAAGTTGTTGAACCTGTTTAGGTTTAGCATAATTACTTAAGCTGCTCTATGCTCTCATCCCGTAACTTAATATTTTGGTGCAAAATGGATGTCTTTTAGCGGTTCCCATCTATGTCGAATTGGGACTTTTTTCCATTTGAATTACCAGCAACAGAGACAGACGGTAAATATGTGCCTATTAAACCAAATATAGTCAAAACATGTCTGTTGTCTAGATATATCCTGTATTTTCTTTTGAAGATATAGAAATGCACAGAGATAAACCCCACCCTTATTTTATTATCTAAGATTCTGTCTGCATCATAAAACACAGCCAAATTATACATTCAAGGGACTGCAAACAAAATTTATTGTACTTACTCTGCACTAGAAAAAGAAGTGTAACAGCATTTCAAATCCATCCATCCATCCATTTTCCAAACCGCTTAATCCCTCATGGGGTCACGGGGTTGCTGGTGCCTATCTCCAGTATTCATTTCAAAAATTAAATTCAAATTTCAACAAATGTACAATTGGGTTGTAGTTGCTCTGTGTAGCCCATTTCATGTAATTTATCTAAACATTACAAATAAATTTCTTACATCATATATCTGAAGTGTAGATAACAGCTTCTCCTTACTTACATCCTCTCAGACAACTAATTATTTCCCTAACAAAAGTGAGTTGTCAATGTTTTAATGTGCAGTAAATCTTAATACACAAGCAGCATGGATGACCCAATACTGTACTTTGAGTAAGATTGGTGACACCAAGACTGATTTGTTACATGGTACATGTCCATTTCATCATTGAAATGAGAACATATCAATATACTATTGGTATATACTAGTATGACTATTAAAGAGCAGTAGATTAACTTTAAGATATGTAAAGGCCTATATTAAATTAATTTTGCGACCACACCAACAGATTAAATAACTGCATACATTTTTGGTGTACCAGTTACCCTTGTAATGATGAAATATGTTGTGGGCTAAGTCCCTGATGATGAGAATGTCTTACTCCATCCCTGGTTTGTACTAATTTACTAATTGACAGTAGGGAAATCTATGTACAATAATACCAATGTAAATAGTGTTCCTCTGTTTTATTTGTCTTTATCTTAATTCTATAAGTAGAAATAGTCAAATAAATAGCACTATTATTTTGTGGAACCCTAATCATAACTAAGCAAAAGTCTAATAAAAAAATAGCAGTTGTTTAGGCGGCATCTAGTGTTCTTATACTGTATATTATGTAAAAGAAATAACACCTGCTATTTATGCCTGAAGTGCCTCAAATGGTCAACAATAAATGAAAGCAACAATAACAGCGAAACATTGGTAAAAGGGAAACCCTCACCTTTTCTTTCTCAGATGGCTGTGGCTAAGAATCTGAATTTTAATAGCCTACAGTCTTTGCTTTTCCAGAGGTCATAGAAACTGTAAGACATAACTTTTATGACGATTGCCTCAAAAGTGCAGCCAAAGAAGAGGAAGCTATACATTTGATAAGAGAGCTTGTTGCTCTGTGTGAAAAAGGAGGCTTCACATTGGAGAAATGGATAAGCAACAGTCGTGTTGTTCTGCAAGCAATCTCAGAAGAGCAGAGAGCTAAAGATTTGAAGATGTTGGATCTGGATATTTATAATCCTCCAATGGAAAGAGCTTTGGGTCTGCAGTGGTGTGTAGAGACTAATGCCTTCCAGTTTAAGATGAAGCTGAAACAGCAAGCCCCGATCAGGCGTGGAATGTTATCCATGAATAGTTCTGTGTATGACTCTTTGAGTTTCGGGGCGCCAGTGATATTGCAAGCACAACTGATGCAGGAGGAACTGTGTAAAAGCAGCTGTGGCTGGGATGATGCACTGCCACAAGAAATTTTACACAAATGGAGAAGATGGCTGGAGGAGCTTGCACTACTGTCTACATTTAGTGTCGACTGCTGCATAAAACCTGTGGGGTTTTGAGTCATAAAGCATGCACAATTACACAATTTTTCAGATGCTAGTGAAACTGGATATGGAACTGTTGTGTACATTTGTATGATAAATTATGAAAACATCGTTCATGTTGCTTTCCTTATGGGGAAGGCCAGAGTAACACCACTGAAAGTTATCACCATTCCCAGGCTTGAACTTTCAGCTGCTGTCTTAGCTGTGAAGGTGGATGCTATGGTCAAAGCAGAGCTGAATATACATCTGGAAAAATCAATGTTCTAGACTAATAGCACATCTGTGTTAAAATACATCAATAATGAAGACAGACACTTTCACACGTTTGTGGCAAATAGAATTGCAACCATCAGAAATTTGTCTGAACTTACTCAGTGGAATCATGTCAGCACAAAAGAAAATTTAGCTGATTATGTGTCTTGTGGAATGAAAGTTTCAGACTTCCTGAAAACCAGGACATGGCCGGATGGACCAGAGTTCTTGTGAAAAGATGAAGAAAAGTGGCTTAAAGGGGTAATTGATGTAGAATTGGATGTCAGCGACAAAGAAATCAAGAAGGAGGCTGCAGTTAACATCATTGGCCTTGACACTCCTGCACCTACTGACCAGCTTATTGCACATTTTTCGGATTGGATAAGACTTAAAATAGCAGTGGCCTGGTACTTAAGGCTGAAGTGTGTCTTAAAGGAGAAATGTAGGAGGAGAAAACATTTGGACCCTTTAATGGACAAGAACCCAGTTGTGCATCAAATGAATACAAGAGGGCATCAAAGGACCACTAATCCCTCAAAAGGTGGAAGTTTGTCATTGGCAGAGCTCCAAAGTGCAGAGATCTTCATCATTTTGTACTGTCAGCAGCAAAAATTCCAGCATGAGATTGAAGCTCTGTCACACAACTCTAAAGTGAGGCGTACGAGCTCTATGTGTTGGATCCTGTTTTGGAAGATAGGATTTTAAGAGTTGGAGGCCGGGTTCTGGCCAAAGAACAATACATCTCCAAGTTAATCCTCAGGCATTTTCATCAAGTTCTTGGACATGCAGGACGGGAACGCACACTGTCGGCTGTAAGAAACAAGTTCTGGATTACGAAGGGAAATTCTTCTGTGAGAGAGGTTATTGGTGAGTGCAGCATCTGCAGGCGGTTTAACACTCGGCCCTTAATGCAAAAAATGACTGACTTGCCCGTTGCAAGGATTCTCCCAGACCATCTCCCATTTTTTAGTACTGGGGTTGATTATTTCGGGCCATTTGAAGTTAAAAGAGGAAGAAGATGCTGCAAGAGATATGGTGTTTTGTTTACCTGCCTGGCAAGTCGAGCCATCCATTTGGAGATTGCAGCTACACTTGATACAGATTCTTGCATCAATGCATTGAGGAGATTTATCAGCAGAAGAGGACAAATTAAACAATTATGGTCTGATAACGGAACTAACTTTGTTGGTGCTGAGAGAGAACTGAAAGAAGCTCTTCTTAATCTAGATCAGGACACAATAAAGTTATTTTTGGTCTCATCTTCATCATACTCAATATTTTCCCTTGTGATGCACCTAGGGAAAAATCTTTTTGGATGCCTGATCCATCCTTGACATGCCTCTGCCCCTATGAGCAGATGCCCTTGCTCAATGCAATGACTGCTGCTGCTCATGATATAGATGCAGTGATCATATACCTTCCATCTCCATACACTGAAGAATTCTTCTATAGGAATAGATAGAGATGTATATACTGTATAGCAGCAATACCTGCTCTCCCGTTGAAAAAACTCTAAATAGATGCAACCATGTTTGTATTGAGAACAGGTTGGACTCTTTGCCCAGCCCCTCTAAGTGAAAGGTCACTTAGACATGATCAATCATAGTTGCCTAAATTTCATCTGTAACTTGAGCCCTTTCAGCTACACCTCCACCTCGCACACGGCTTCCTCTTCCTCATAATCTTCTTCCACTGAGCCATCTACTTCTTACTCTGACTCTCATCTGCCTTAGACCATTCATGCTGGCAAAGAACAACACACAACATGGCACTGCAGACTGATTGCAAATTTAAAAGTTGTGTGAAGAAGTATCAAGCAGGTGCTTCAGTGATTTCATACCGATCAAGAAGTTTCTAAGAGCTGCGAACATGGTAGCCAAACTTCTGTTTGGCTAAGCAATGAAGTTTGGACTGCTTGAATGACATCTGCGTTAACTGTTTTGCAAAAGGGTAGAGAAAATGTGTCAAACCAATAAGAATGGGTTAACACATTTGCAAGAAGTGTCTTTTGCTCTGCTGAGGTGGTGATGATGAAAACTTAGAAGTTACCAGTTTCTTCAAACAGGTCAAAGCAATCAACAAAAACTGTAACATGGTTAAAGTCCCCAGCGATGATCATAGCAGCCTCTTGGTTATTGTTCATTTGGCCAGTAACAAAACAGTGGAACTGCTCCAAAGCTAGCTTAGTGTTAGGTGTCGGTTGGATGTAAGCTGCAATAATTATCAAAGAGCTGAACTCTCTAGCCAGTTTATATGGTCTGAGCAGCAGACCTCCTCTTTTACTTTTCGCTACAGCTGCAGTTCTATGAGCTTCGAACAGCGTGTGCCATCTACGCTGCAGTCTAACCACGATTCTGTGAAAATCGCTATACAGCTGTTAATCTTACGCGCAGCGATTCTTAACAAGATCTCATCAAGTTTGTTGTCGAGGGATCTTATATTGGCCAAAATCAGGCTTGAGAGTGTTGGTCTCTATGGGTTAGCTTTTAGCCGAGTCAGCAGGCCAGCCCGGCAGCTTTGCTGTCTCCTTTTTTTCTTACCCCGATCTCTAGGCCTCTAGAGTGGATACAGTGGAGCTTCTGTTGTCCGTTGCGGGTCGGGGTAAATAAAGCCTGGATTCTGTTTTAAAAAACAGCGAGTACAACAGGATTGAATCCACCAAGTTTACATCTGAGTCTGGGTTTTTACAGACAAGAGTTCTACTGTATCCTAGACACAGTAGTTGCACAAATGATTTGATTTATGCAATCAGGCATTCAAACACCCTGATTATTTAATACACAGAAGTAGTTATCAAATGTACAATAAAGTGTAAAAATAGCCCGTGTATATGCAATAAAGAGTAAACATAGACAAGCACCACAAAATTGGCTATTTTCAAATATCAACCCTTAACATGAGGTAGGTTGTCCATTTCTCCCAGAGGGCAACACCCTTCTGTTTTTGAAGCCGTAGTAAAAAGGTTAAGCCCTCCATGGACTGAATGCTTTTCCCTATGATGAGCCACTGATTTATATTTGGGGGGTTTTGATACGCCATCGCTTGGTAATAGCTTTTTTTACTACAACCATGAAAATTTTAAGAAGATATTTATCTGCTTTAGACAGGTTTGGATAGTAAACCTAAATACATGTAGATGTTACATCAAAGCCTAGTATTTCCTTAACCGTTCGATGAACGTCTTTCCAATATGAGTCTAATGCAGCACAGGCCCAAAAAATATGGGTGTGGTTTGCAGGGCATTGTCCACAATCTCTCCAGCATTCAGGTGGTTGTCCAGCCTGTCTATGTTTTTCTTTCGGTGTAATGAAATATCTAATGCTTTTTTTTTCAGGAGAAATCTCTCCACATATGTGAATACATAGTGCTGATTTGCGTGTCAATTATGACTTCCCAATCATCAGGTGATGTTGCGACTCCCACTCCCTGTTGCCATTTCTCCTTGATATAAGATGTAGAGTGCCCCCTTAATTTTCTGAGGTACCAATATAATTCATCAATGATTTCCCTGTGTAGTTTTGCTTTGTATGCTTTTATAAACATTTGTGTGATGCCAGATATGTTGTCCGATTGTTAGCGTTTATAAAGTTTTTAATATAATATCTGAGCTGAAGGTATTTGTAAAAATCATGTCGACCAAGGTCATACTTTGCTGACATAGTTTGAAAATCTATCAGATCCAGCTGTTTGTCCATTAAGAGGCATAATGAAGTAATGCCCAGTTTGTCCCATTGTATCAATCACAGCTGGATCAAAGTGAGCATGATACAAGGGTCACATTAAAATATGAATGTCTTACTAAATCTAACCCATTGATTCTGGAAATCACAATTTCTAACCTAGAGAGGGTTTGGTAATAAGCTTAGAACTTGTTTATTTAACAGTGACATCTTTATGGTTTTCCATTTGGCTACATAGTCTTGATTGCACCAGCAACCTTATCTGGGCTGCTATACAGTAATATTTGAGACAGAGCAAGCCCGTCCCTTCTCTAGGTTTAGGTAGTTGTAGCGTCATATCTTATTCTTGGCACTTTTCCATTCCAAATAAAGCATGATGTGGCTTTGTGCCATTCTTCAAATTGCGAATCAAAGATTTGGAGAAGTAAAGACTGAAAAAGGGTAAAATATTAGCCTTTATCGCCATGGTCCTGTTACATAAATCCAAGGATAAAGGAGACCACCTCTCCATATCAGCTTTAATACATGTATTAAAGGGTTGGTAATGTTCTGCATAAAGCTTAGACACATCTTTTGTTTGTCTCAACCCCAAGTACTTCATAAAGCTACAGTCCCAATTAAATTTATATTTAAAGGTGTTGGTTCATAATTATACACAAGGGCTTTTATTATTGTTTTATTTTTTTAAAGGTTGAGGGTGTAACCTGACAGGGGACCATATTTCTGCATAAAATCCATCAATCTTGGAATCTATGGATTATGGAGGAGTATGGATTTTCAAGGTTAGTCAAGACATCTGCATGGAGACATATCCTGTACTCTGGGCCATTCATGTTTATACCTTGTAAAGTTGGATCTTGTCGTATAATTTGTGCAAGCGGTTCATTAAAAAGATTAAAAGGATTCGGACTAGCCAGGCAGCCTTGACATGACGCAGGTGGTTGCCATTCACTTTGATTATGGCTATGGGGATGTATACAAAGTATTGATGGTATGAATAAAATCCTGATGATAGCCAAACTTTTCCATAACGTTATACAGAAAGCCCCACCCAACAGAATCAAAAGCCTTATTTGCATCTATACTAATTAAATAGCCTGTGATTTGTGCTTGTGTATGTGCTCCATAGTATGAAGGGTCCTCCTTACACTGTCCTGTGTCTGCCTTCCTGAGATAAACCCAATGTGGTCTTTCTCAATTAGGAAATCCATGCTCTTACATCCGTTTTGCTAATATGTCAGCAAAACTTTTATTGTCTTGATTCAGGACACTAATGGGACTATAGGACACACATTGATTCAAATCCATCTCGTCTTTTGGAATTACTGAGATTGTGGCCTCCCTCTAGGATGGGTGGAGGAAACACTCCTTAAAAGGCGTGATTAAAACTTTGTGCCAAAATTGGAATCAGTTGTTTTCTCATTGATCTATAACATTCTCCGGGAAAACCGACAGGTCCACGGCTGTTATTAGATTTCAGAGGAGAGATAGCCTTATCAATTTCTTCCACAGCGATAGGTTTGGTTTATTTTTCCTTATGTACCTTGCCAAGTGAGGGTATATCTAACTGACTCAAGAAACTGCTAGTGTTTCTAGAATCTATTGCATGACTGTCAACTGTATTAGGTTGGTCATATAAAGTCTGATAGAATGTTTCAAATGCTTTCTGTATTCCATCTGGCTCACATCATTTGTTTCATTATAGCCTCTTTTATTTTATGAATACTAGCATCTGATAGCTGTTTGTGCATTCTCCAAGCAAGCATTTTAGAGGCTGTAGATCTTGCTTTGTAATATCTTTGTTTTGTAAACTTGAGTTTCTTCTCTACTTCCTCACTGTAAAATTTATCGATTTCTTGCCTAAGTGGGCCCATTTTTACAAGTAATAGTTGGTTCTTCGTTTAACTGTCCCCCCCCCCCCAAGTTCCGTAAGTTGTTTTTGTGCAGCACCTAATTTCTTGATTTTTTTTGTTTTTTAGTTGAAGCAGTTTCTGTTGTCATAAAGCCTTAGTAAGACCTTAGATGCACCCCACAATATTGCAGGAATTACACTACCATCATAATTTCCTAAATAAGTTTGTAAATTGTTTCATTCTCTTTAAATTGGAAGTCGTTTAGTAGGCTAACATTGAGTCTCCACATAGTTGATTTACATCTGCAATTCAAATGTAATTTTAAATGAACAGTGGAATGGTCTGACAAGTCTCTGTGAGCAATTTTGTATTCATGTACTCTGTCTTTCAGTATTATAAATAATTGGGTAATTGTTCTGGAGTGAACAACGTGTCTGTGAGTAAAAAGTGTAGTCTGTTTTGTTTACGAAGGTCTCTCCTAACATCCAATATGCCTACGTCTTTAATTCTCCCTTTAAACCACATTTCCTTTTCTATTTGCAGTGTCTAGTTTAGGATCCAAAACCATATTGAAATCGCCTGCACAAATCACAACTCCAGAAGACTGTGGTGTCATTAGATCAAGGATATTCTTTAAAAAAAATATTTTACTGCCTGGTGGTGAGTAGACAGTAAGGTTAACCTCCTTGCCATCGATCTTGCCATTGACTATGATGTACCTGCGTTTCTGCTTGAAACTCAAAGTAAACAGAATTAGGCATCATAATGGCCACTCCCTTTTTGCAACCCACTTTTGATGAGTAGTATGTATGTTTAAAGCCCATTTTCTTCAGTTTCTCATGCTCTTAACTACATAGATGGGTATCCAGCCAAAATATTACTTCAGCCTTTTCCTTTTTGCTTTTGATATTAGTTTGCTTCTCTTGGTGGGGCTTGTCTAGTTATTTTGTATTGTTTGTATTGCATGAACAAAATTAAAACATGTCAAGTACTCTCTCCTCACACCCCAAAATAAAGAACAGCGCATAAAGTACAAGTATGCAGGAAAATACAACTCTGGGAAACGTAAACAAATGTGAACTTCCATCATAAAGGCCGCTCTGTGGCGTCTAGGGTAGGGAGGTGAATCGTCCACAAAGGGGCAGGGTTCCCTCAAAAAAGTCTTTGCAGTGGTGGCTGCCATTAACTCCATAGACTAAGTAGTTTACATAGCAAGAGAATAAAGAACAAAAGTTGAAAGGGCCCTGTTCCGTGAGCCATCCTGTACTAGTAACATACAAAATATTTCTTCCACACACATGAAGTTTGGGTGTTGGCTTTACTGTAAGATAATGAATGAAGGTAGGGGGCCAAGTAGTACAGAACAGTACTTGCCGTTTCCAAAACTCATTCGTACCTCACCAAGCTGCTTTTTCATGTCTTCAGAAAAATTTACTGTGGCTGCTGCAGCTGTTGAGAAAGCTTAACAATTGTTGAGAAAAATATCTTAGGCAGTAAGGTATCCCCCCCCCCCCCGTTGCTGGGTAGGATAACACATGAAGATTAATTTCTAATAAATTAAATATGCATATTGCAATGTTTTTTTTACCTCTGATCAATGTTTTCTCATTTATTGTCAAATCTTAAACCGGGGTAAAAATGGGCCTTCAGTAGCGAAGCAGGATTAGGCCAGTACAACTGAATTCCACATGGGCTTGGCCATAGCATTATTAATGGCTTCACACATGGAAGCTAGCGAAGAAGGTTGCTCTGTTAGCATTGCCCCCTCACAGTAACATATCCTCAGAGTCACCCACAGTGTCAGCAGCTGTTGAAGCCGTCTTGCTTCTCCGGGTTCGTTGATTCGTTGTGCAGGACTTAAATCAAAAACTCAGCCATGGACGCAGAATTCAGTTTCACCTTCGCGAAGGGAGAGATGCACCTGCCAGCATCTGCGGGCAGCAACTCTGGGTCTCTCTCCCCATTCAGGCTAGTTTTATTAACTTCAAAGGATGATTTCACAGAGTCACACAAGCAAATGACGTACACAGTATCGGTTTCTACTCCCTAACAGCTACCTTTACCTTTTATGGATTTGTATTTTCCTTCCGTTGAAACCTTCTCTTCTGCTAATTGCTGACCTGGCCTTGAGACACTCTCTTCTGCTACCTTGCTCAGCAACAGTGCATCTTATCCTAATCTATTCACATTCTACTTTGAAGCATATAAAAATATATTGAACCTTCATAAAAGTGTATAAAAACAGATTAAAGTTAATACATTACACACAGCATTACCCTTTTCTTCTTCTCAGTCCCTTGCTAGGGCCCCCATTTTCTCCCCCCAGCATAGTAGCACTCGTAAAGGCTATAAAACAAATCTCCTGGTTTGAAAATTTGGTTTTTTTCTTTTTAATCAGTTAGGAGTGCACGTTTTATGCTGTCATCTTGTTCTTTGCGCCACCGGAAGTCTCAAAGTGCAGTGTTTTTATTTAAAAAAAAAAAAAAGAAAGAAAAAAAGATGGAAGTGGATAGCTTAAAAATAACTGACAGTTGTGCCTTTCAGAAAAATAAATATTCTGCAAGAGATCTGGGAAATAACTTTATTTCACAATTTTTTTTTAACAAGATCATGTCTCTTGCACGCGGCAAGCAACATACTGTGAATATCAATTTTCATTTGATTTCTTTGCTGAGTTAATTATATGCAGAATACACAGGTTCATCTCTTGAAATCAGAAACATTTTTTATTAAGTGATGAAGAATTTCAGGATAAAACTACAAAAATCTGTCAAAAAGCAAATTGTAAAGAAAAACTAAAAAACCTTTAGCGAATAAAAAAAAAATGTATTCTTCAAAAACCCATTAAAGGATTCAACAGAAATCCAACTCTGTAGCACATATGAAATTGAGGGTTAAATCACTACTGTAACCTGTCATTCACAAGCTCTGCTTTTTAAAAGATCCAAAATCATGTTTACATGAAGAGAAAACAAAATCAACTCCAAAAGATTACTAAAAAAAGAAATAAATGAAAACTTGTTTTCAATAATAGATTGTGGAAAAAAAGATCAGAGCAAATAAAGCATCATCATTTGTTTGCATGTATTCTACCATCAGAAGCACTAGAACACTTTTTAAAAATAAAATCAGCAGTGAGGAACTTTAGGTAATCTAAGATTAATGTACCTTTTTTATTTTTGGTAAGGTAATCATCAGCATCCAAAGAATGTAGTTTTCACCTTACTGATGTAAATAAAATTGTAGGTTCAGCACTTTGGTGGTCCGACACAAGCTTACCATCATTATTTCAAAGCATCTACCCCCTTTTCTTCAGGTACCTAATACAATTTTGCACAGAAAGACAGGTCTAACCTACTGCTTTCCAAAGCTATTGTTACATTCAGAAACACCTTTAGGTCAGGACCCTGGGGTTCAGAGTTCTTCTTGTCTAGATATAGTCATCATCCACAGGCTCTCCAGGCATATCACAATGATGCAGGAAGAGAACCACCACTCTCTGGAACACTCCTTTCTTGCTCTGTCTGCACTCTGAGATCTCCTCACCAATTGTTTCCATGCAGATGTCAGCAGACAATTGCCCTTTACGCCGTGGAGCATAGATAGTGGCTAATAGAAAAAAAATACATTTACAGGAGTTGTCATATATGGTAAAACAGTTCCTTTTAGGGCAGCTGCACAAAGTGGTCAACCTGACAAGCTCCAAGGAATACTGTTCAGTGACATTCTTACATGTCTCTAAAGAAGCTGGAGATCCATTATTCATTTTAGATACATAAATCTTCTGCCTTTCATTCATAAGACTTTAACATAAACTGTTTTGAGATCAACATCTTTTCAAACTAGTGCAGTAGTATAAATTTGCTTCAGTTCTAAAATTTAGCAATAGATGTAGTTTACCAACTGAAGATCATGATGCATATATATATTCTGGTTCATTGAAAAAGACTCTGATTTGGGATTAAAATACAGAGGGCTGTGTACTTTAAGCTAGCTATGACATGGCTAAGTGTTGGTCAATCTATATGTACTCTGTATACTTACTGCTTTCATCATCCTCAAAGTCACAGCGGGCGTAGCTGTTGGGGTCAGCTGCTCTCAGAGTCCTTAGCCAGGGAAAATCTGTTATCATGCTGTATGGAGCTCCGTCAACAACTCCTGAAAAAATATTGTAGAAGACTATAAAAGATGACTTATACCAAAAAACTCTGTCAATGAAGGAAACACATTTTACAAAAAAAACCCTAGTGTCAAATATTTTGTGCAATTACACACTGTTTAAAGTTATTTAATGTTTGATAAATAACTCTGTTAGGTATTGTCCGATGAATATCAGCCAGAGAGCAGATATCAGGACAATAGTTGAAAGGGATGACCCGAGCACTGGCAATCTATTAACAACAAACTTTGCACACACATAGATTAAGGAGTGATAACGTCTCTTCAAGGTCAAGAATTTAATAACAGAAATAAAATTAACATCCAGAGAACATCACTATATAAAGATGTTTATCTGAATTAACACAATAGCCCCATTTACACTACCCTAATTATACTGATCCAGGCCGAGCTGGGTCCGAGCTTGGATCAGTTAAGCAGGAAGTGAATAAGACAAACAAACGTGTAATAAGGATTTACAGACGCAGGAAACAAGGACAGACGCTGAAGTTGATCACACTGCTAAGCAGAATCATCACTGGAAATCATGTGTCACGGTAGAGAAGCTAGTATTTTTATGAATGTCTGAAATATCTGCTGACCGCACGGAGATGACGCGGTCTGCTCATGCGCTCTTTGTTATCAGATAACCGAGATAAGGAAAAACCGAGCCGAACCCACACATGGAACTGGTCTGCATTTAGCGAGGTCCGGTTGTACCTAGCTCGGTTCAGTTCAGTTTGCATTCCATTTACACTCGATAGTTATCTCGGTTACCAAGCTCGGACTGGTCTCGGCTTGGTTACAAAAGGGTAGTGTAAACGGGGTAAATATTTCAATCAACAAATTCTCTCTACTAGGGTAGTGAAACTTAACTAAAACTACTAAGCAAAATGAAGATAAAATGAAGCTAAGGAACTATGTACATGCAAAAGACACAAAACACAAGAAGTGGTTGATCATCAGAATAATTCAGTGAATCCTGGTTCACTGCAGATCTGAGTTAAAGAACCAAAGTTCAACTTAAAGAACATGGAATGGAGTTAAATTAGCTTAACTAATTTAGAACAACATTTGGCACGTGTTTCAACACATTCACAATGCAAATCCTGAGTTAAACAAAACATTATTTGATAAAATAACTTTATCTGAGTTAAAGAACCAAAGTTCAACTTAAAGAACATGGAATGGAACTTCCAGTTTGCCATGTGGACAGGATAGACGTAGCAACGGACTGCTCCAGAAAATCCAGCCTTTTAACTAAATTTACCCCACAGAAAGCTAATTCTACGCCACCTATCAATACAAAAACATCTTGGCTATTGTTTTTGATTACTTACCCACTAGGGATGGCCTGCAAGGGCGCAGAAGGAAGTAACAAGGAGGACGCTAGCTTAACGCTAGAGACTATCACCGCACTGCTTCAGCAGCACGATGCGGATCTGAAATCTGAGTTCAAATCTACTGCCAACATGCTTAGCTCCAAACTAGACCAGGTGCAGCAGGCCCTGGAGGAACAGACAGAATGAGTCTCCTCCTTAGAGCTCGCAATGGAGGATCTGGGCCAGTGAGTGGCTAGTAGCAGCGAGGGCACCCTGCTACTAGAGGCCGTCTCTGCCAAAGTGTGAAATTCCTTTTAACTTGTCCTCCAGTTACATGTTCAGAATTAAATCTGACTTAATTTTCATCATGGCTTTTATGGCACAACAAGCAGCACATAAAAAATCCTGCTGAACGGTCATCAATGTTCTAAAACAGATTAATAGCGATACATTTAAATGTGTAAAACTTATTTACAAAAGCAAAAAGAAGGTCAACTTGACCAAAGAGGAATGTAAAGTATAAGGAAGACAGTTTGCACTGAAAACAGCTGGCTGCACTGTTCATTAGGCACTGTTAGGCACAGCTAACGAAAAGGGTAGCTTCACAAACACATATTTTGGCAACAAAAATATTATCTTTGCAACCGTTAAACCGACGATAAATAAGGAAATTTGAGAAAGGTCACGCTAACTGCTAACAAACAGCTGAGTGTCTTTTTGAAGGGTATATTCTTGACCATGTGATTAGAGGATCAAATTAGATTAGAGACCAAAGATTAGAGGATCTGTTTGTACATCCATACTAAGTTCAGTACCAACGTTGTCTCCTACCAGAATTGATTTTGACCAAATGTCCCAATTCAGCCAAATAAACTCCAAAAGCTTAGAGCAGATAATTCAGCAGTTAAGTTCCTCCTCCTGCTGCCTTGATGTTCTCCCCGCAGCTTTCTTTAAAAAAGTTTTACCTGTCATAGCGTCTGATTTGACTCAGATAATAAACGCGTCCCTTCTGTCAGGAGTTTTTCCCCAGTCCCTAAAAACAGCAATTATCAAACCACTGCTGAAAAAGAACAATTTAGACAAACTTCTACTCCAGAACTACAGGCCCATCTCAAACCTCCCTTTTATCAGTAAGATCATTGAAAAAGTTGTATTTCAACAATTAAACTCCTTCTTAACAACGACCAGCTGCTTTGACGTTTTCCAGTCAGGTTTCCGTGCTCACCACAGTACAGAGACCGCCCTTATCAAGGTGTTTAATGACATCCATATAAATACAGACTGTGGAAGAACTACCGTGCTGGTTCTATTGGACCTCAGTGCAGCATTTGATACAGTCGATCACTCCATCCTGTTAGAACGCCTGGAAAACTGGGTCGGTCTCTCTGGTACAGCTCTCAACTGGTTTAAATCCTACTTAAAGGACAGGGAATTTTTTGTATCAGTAGGTAACTTTACATCAGAGATGACAAAAATCACATGTGGGGTTCCCCAAGGGTCCATCCTGGGTCCCCTCCTATTCAATATCTACATGCTCCCTCTAGCCCAGATAATAAAAAACAACAACATCAGCTATCATAACTATGCAGACGACACACAGCTCTACATGGGTAGACAGTTCGAACCTGAGGCTATCAACTAGTTGTGTTGGATGTTGGCGGTCAAGAAGACACACACTACACCATATAATCCCATGTCTGATGGCAAGGCAGAGAGGCTTAATCGGACTGTCATTGATCAGCTTGCCAAGACAGGAAGCTGCGAGGATGAGTGGAACTCCTTCCCTTCACAGGTTGCCTTTGCATATTTAGGTTGCATTTGCATACAACACTAGTGTGCATTCCAGTACCAGATTCACACCATAGTTCCTCCCCCATGGTAGGGAAGCCATGATAGTGAAGACATGATACTAGGTCCGGGACTACAATGTATTTCAAAACATGATTCTCTAGACAACCGTTTTCTCTTTGCACAGGCATATGGATACTGCTTTCCGTCTGTGTAGGAGTAACAATATGACTTCAATTGACAAACAAAAGTCCTTCTATGATAGAGGGCAACGACATTGCCCTTACAAGGCTGGGGATCTAGTGTGGTTGAATGAACCTGACTCCACACTGGAATGCACCATACGTGGTACATCAAAGACTGGACAGGGACCACTCTGATGGAGTGGCATATGTAATTGGAAGTCCATTTAGAGAAGAGACTTCATTGCAAACTGAACACTATAACCGATTATGACTGTCTACCCACAACATTCCCATCGACTGGTCCAACCAGGACCTCTACTGTGTGTTTACAATCGGCGCAGCCACCAGACCCTGCTCTATTATCAAGTACTTCTGTACCTGCTATTCCCATCCCTTCACCAGTCATGATGCAAGTGCTGGTTCTAAACCAGAAGGGGTCGCCTTTTATTCAAGTGTTCATGCGAAGGTTTCTTGGGCTGGACACTGTACCAGACCACCAGTGCGTTTTACTGATTATGTGATGTAATGATATACTGTGTTTGTTGGATTTATTAATCCTTTACCATTTTATATACTTAGTCTTGTTGCTCTCTACTATTGGACATGTTTGTGTGGAAATGAAATCTGCTCATTTGACCCTTGGGGAGAGGAAGTAACTCATGATTGCTGCATCCAGAAAGGGGATTAAGTGTGTTATGCCATACTAACACCATGATACATAATTGATCTCAGATTGGATTCTGAACAGTAGGGAAGAGGTGACAAAAAGAATTCTATCCTGCTGCAAAGGATACACAGGCAGAGAGCCAGCGGGGAAGCCCCCCCTTCTCTCACCAGGGGTCCTGCTGCTATAACACCTTCCTCCCACAGACAAAGAGCCTTCTTCACTTCAGCAGACCTCTTCAGCTCTACAGCAGCTCTCTCAGACCACCACTCCCTGGAGCAGACAAAGAAGGCCTGGACCATGAGGCCCTGGTCGGGCCTGACCGACACACAAGCCAGCAGCTGAGGGAAGGTGCCTGGACCAGCCATGCTTGATCCAGGGTCTGCTAATGTCTGCCAGCTTCAATAGAGGACCTGACTGAATCCGGATAAACAACACACTGGGACAGAGCTAAGTTTCACTCTGACTGCTGCACAAATCAGCCGCAGTCAGTACAGATCACCGAAACAGCTTTGTTCATTGTTGTCAGCTGTTGCAGGAAAGCAGACGCAAGGCGGTGGATGTCTCACCTCACCAGACAAGCTGAACGATCCGACTATTGAATGGACATCGGTCCTGACCACACATGCGTGTTTCTGCAAGGCCGCAGACACCCCTAGCATTCCCTCCACATGCTGTTGGTTAGCTCAGGGTTGAAGACCTAAGCGCTAGCCTGCTAAGAAGAAACCAACGATTCTCCCTGCTTTTACGTCCTTCCTTGAACGGCCAATGTGGACAAAACTCACACATGAGGCATCAACAGGTTGGGCAGCGAGCTGAGGGTGAAGTAAAAGGTTTATTGGGAAATGTTTTGTAAACCGTTGGACACACAATGCTTACAACAACGGGCTAACGAAATAGCTCACGCTAGCCTTCCGTTTATGGTACTGCTAATATCATTTGAGTGTATTTTAAGGTTTTAACAGGAAGGTTATCTCCACAAGGGTTTCATACATTGATGGGACATTAATGTTAACGTTATCCAGCCCACTCATTATGACTAAAAATAAAACTAAAGCCTTTATTTGTTTGTGCCAAACGCCCGCTAGCCAAACTGCTATTAGCCTTGCTAACATCCGGTACCGGACATTTCAAAAGGAGTTTGTTTAAAGCACAAAGCTTAATCGTTCGGCTCCACCATCCTTCGATGGTGCTATGAGCCTTATCCCCGCATTACTATCGAATATTAATGTTGGTGAAGGCAATTTTGATAACTCTTTGTTGTAACCTCTTAGCCACCGATTTGCTACAGCGACCCCAGAAGCCCGGAGGGAGAATCGCATTAACAAACTCGGTCGTAAGGGTTTAAGTGATTTTACTGAGCAAATCAGTCTCAAGAATATTATTTACTCAAAATAATGTTCTTGTTAACTTGGGCTTTGCATTGTGAATGGGTTGAAACACATGCCAAATGTTTTTTTTAACTCCTTTTTGGAATCAGATCTTTAGTGAACAAGGATTCACTGAAGTATTCTGATTATAACCAACCACTTTTGTTTTGTCTTTTGTTTAGCATGTAAATAGTTCCTTAGCTTCTTTTTGTTCATTTTATTTCTGTTATTAAATTCTTGGACTTGGAAAGAAGTTGTCACTCCTTTATTCTATGTGTGTGCAGGTTTTGCTGTTAAAAGAACGCTAGTGCTTGAATTCACCCCTTTTAACCATTGTCTTGATATCAGCTTAAGAGCTGATCATCACCAGACAATACTGAACAGAAAGAGGTTTATTTGATAAACAAATAACTTTCAAACAATGTATAATTGCACAATAAGTGCTAGCTAGAACTGGTTTAATTGATTGAAGACAGTGGAAAGGAATTCCAGATAAGGAGTTGTTTGTCTCTTCTCTCAACCGCATTGTCTTGTAACAATGCAATGTCTTGTGACAATGCATCCTGCTTGCATGAAATAAAAAGGTCTGTAATGAGACAGACCCTTTGGAGTCGGTGCAAAGCCCCTCCCCTTTTGCAAAAGCCTGTGAAACTTGCACCGTCTGTCTGGTCTTTCTCTTTAAGGTTAGGAGATTAAAATAAACGTATCAGTATTCCTTGTATAAGTTAGCAGGTATGTTGCAGGGCAGTCAAACTTTTTTTACAGTAGCAGGCCACACACTATCACGTAGGTGGGTGCACTTATGCTGATGCCCGAGCCCCGAAGGGGAGAATTTTGAAAAATAGAGTCTCCCTGATGTATTTTGGAAGCTTTCAAGACTGGTGATTATTTAAAGAATAGAGTCAGAGTGCATGTTTTAAATTGAATAAAAAGCAAAAAAAAGTGAATGATCAATTCTTCAAAAACAACCTTTGTTTTTTTATTATTATTCTTAAAACATTTTTTCACATGTTATTATCATGTTTTAACAAGGTTTTGAACTAATTTGCATAACATTAGTTGAATTTGAATTACTAGCACCATATAAAACAGATCAGATTAGGTGAATATATGACAATTTACTAACGGTTTTGAGCGCGCACGTGTTGTTTCACTCAGTTCCTTCTCTGCTCGCGCGGTTGACCTGCTCATTCCATGCTCATTCCATGCTCAACACCAGCTGTGCTGTGCGCTCACTTGGCTGTTTCTCCACGAGCGTCGCAGGAGAAGAGTTTTTCAGAGTTGAGCTCGGATTGGTTCCTGCACGCTCAACCAGAAGGCACAAATATCGCTCAATTATATCATCAGGGAAATGTAGGCGCCGGCAAGAGCTGCTATAGACAGCGATTTGCCGCCATTGACCGGCCACTTTTGACTGCCCTGATGTTGAGGCTACACTGTGTTATTTTAGTATGTTATGTACCCTAAATGCTGATTCCTGTTTTTATTAATATATATTTAAAAACCATTTTTTTTCTGTGTGGTTTGTGGAAATGGTGCATTTTTTAAGTGGGGACGACTGTACGCGGGTAAACTATGTTATGTTCAGATGCCCTTATTTTGAAGTGGGGGGACACTTCCGGTCTGTTAGGGGTTACAACGGCGGAAGCAGTTGTTGAGCTGTTGTTTCCGAGAGCTTTGAATAAACAGAGACAAGTTCCCATCCTCCAAAGATATTCTACATCTCTTTTTGATCCAGTGTGATAACTTAAGCCCCTATAGCTCACATATTGCAATATTGTACAGATTAAATAAACGGTTGTTGAGATATATGATATATATATGTTGAGATATAAGTGTTTACTCACTAAAACACTTTTTTGAGATTCTGTTGCGCACCTTTGTGACGTAAAAGGGGAACCCTGGAGCATAAATCAACCACTGCTACAATGGCTGACAACACAAAGTAAGGAGGAGTCTACGTTTCAATAGAAAGGGCTACAACTATCAGCTGACCGAGAGTGGCTTGCTGTTTTGGGAGCAGCTCTTTCTATGTACAAGCCACCAGCAGAACCAAGAGCTTCCCCTGGAGGTGAAGCTGCACAGCAAGGAGGAGCAGCAGCAGACAGCTGATTTTCTTTAAATTAGAAGACGATACCTGTTGTATCATTTTTAAACTTTACATTGGAATATTTAAATAAACATTAATTACAATATATTATATTCAGCCTTGATTATTTGTTAGACATGTTTTATTACAAGTGCACTTGCACCACCTGTGAAATCATGACAAGTGATACAAAGTGGTGTCAAGAAGTTCCCCAAGTTGTAAATGCACTGACTCACTATGAACAACTTTTTTCCCAAAACTAACACTTAACTTAAACATGAAATAACACCCAGGATTTCCCACTGTATATTTGACATTTATTGACATGTAATTTTCTGACCTGCAGATAACGTACAGTATTTAACTGAACATCATGCACATCAGCTGCTTCAGAATCTGCACAAGTGTAACCACTCATGTAGGTGAACCCCATCTTTGGGATGGCCTGGGACTCTCAAGGAGAGGGTGGCTGGGGCCAGTCACCCTTGCGAGCCATATGGGACTCAGACTCACAAGCATCTCAAGGACTGTTATAAGAATTATTATCCTGAAGTCACTATGGCCTCACACCACTCGGACAGAGGAGACCTGGAGACCTGATGTCTGTGTATAAGATCCACTGTTTGCTGATTGCAAGGCCAAATGCTGCAGCTGCTGAGGGATACTGATTGTTTACAATAGACTGTCTTTTTTTGTCTCATGGGAAGGCCACTGTGCAGTATTGGGGGAGCCGAAAAGTGAGACAGGCAGAGACAGGGCAGACGCAGACCGCAGCGGAACCGTGGGGTGCGATTACTTTCCATCTATGTGATCTCTGCTACGTTTCTCAATAAAGGTGCTGGAACTGTATCACTCCACCGTCTCCTTCTTCAGTAACTCAGGGAAATCAGTTATCTGTTCAGAACTCCCATAACAAGGACCCACAAGCTGAGTGAAAATTTACAGTTTTTCTCAAATGCTAAAACACAAAAGCCAATCCTCTAAACCAAATGACCAGTTGTCTAAACACATTTACTAAATCTAGCCATCATTTTCCAATATCATAAACACATTTCACATGAAGACACAATTCACAAAACACAATCCTCCATTCACATAAATCTTAACACATTTTTCCTTGCTAAAACACAAGTTGCAAAAGAACTCTGCTCATATTCTCAAATGAAAGCTCATGTGATGCAAAATGCTTGCCACAGTCAGCAATATTTGAACAAAATGAACACACCTGGCGTCACTCATTACACACAATGACTCAAAATTGAAAACACCTGTTGCTAATGCTGTGACCACATGTATAAAAGCAAGTTCAGAGTGCACAGTTTGCTGAAGATTCCAAACAAACACAATGGATGAAGGCAGAGTCAGGGGAAGAGGTAATCGCGTCAGAGGAGGAAGAGGAGCAGGCCATGGTGGAAGAGGAGCAGGCCATGGTGGAAGAGGAGCAGGCCATGGTGGAAGAGGAGCAGGCCATGGTGGAAGAGGAGCAGGCCATGGTGGAAGAGGAGCAGGCCAGGGAGGAAGAGGAGCAGGCCAACAAGGGAGAGAAGGTCCATGAGGGAGAGCAAGACAACCTCATACCATCATTACAGACGAGATGCGAGCAACAGTTATTGACCATATCATTGTCCATGGCATGACAATGGCTGAAGCAGGACTAAGAGTCCGTCCAAACCTGAGTAGGTTCACCGTGGCCACCATTATCAGGGCATTCAGACAACACAACAGGTATTGTACTCTATTGCTTTCTTTGTCACAATACAATTTTACAAGCCTGTGAAAGTAGTCTATTACAGTAGTTTCAAATCAGTTGTTACTGTATTGTAAAACATGTCAATTGACGACACGTTTCTTTCTTTAGAGTTGAAAGAATGCCACATAGAGGTGGGCGGGTTGCCATATTTACAGCGGCACAAGAAACCCCCATTGTGGATATGGTTCGTGAGAACAACCTCATCAGACTCCGGGAGATCAGAGACAAAGTCATTGACGATAATGTGAACTTTGAGGGCATTGATGATGTCAGCTTGGCCACAATAGACCGAGTTCTCTGGCGCCAAAAGATGCGGATGAAACAAGTCTATAGGGTTCCCTTTGAGCGAAACTCTGCACGACACAAAGACCTACGTTACGAGTATGTGCAAGTAGGTATACATCCATGTTCACAGTACAGTTAGTAAACATACTGTGTTGCTCAGTGGCCTACATTACTTCTGGACAATACAGTAATATGCTACCTGATTGACTGTTCTGAACACCTGTGCACTTTCACATTTTCACAGAGGATATTACAGTTGGACGCGATGGCCAGATCTCATGAGTACCTCTTCCTGGATGAGGCTGGCTTCAACCTGCACAAACGAAGGCAAAGAGGCCGTAACATCATTGGCCAAAGAGCCATCACTGAGGTTCCTGGCCAACGGGGGGGTAATATTACTCTTTGGGCTATGGGTTTGGAGGGGCTTGTCCACCGGCAGGCTGTCCTTGGGTCTTACAACACCCAACGTCTCCTAACCTTCCTAGAGGAGCTAAAAGATATCCTCCTGGACCGCCAACAACACCATCCTGGGCCCGAACATCCCATTTATGTGATCATTTGGGACAATGTACGCTTCCACACAACAAACCAAATCAGTGAGTGGTTCACCACCAACAGTAACCACTTTTTACGTAAACGCCTGTCTGCCACCCTACTCCCCTTTCCTGAACCCTATAGAGGAGTTCTTCTCATCGTGGAGATGGAAGGTTTATGACAGACAACCATACACTAGAGAAAACCTCCTATGTTGACATCCCAGTGGAGAACTTCCAAGGATGGATCCGCCATTCCAGGGCATTTTTCCCACGGTGCCTGGCAAGAGACAATATAGCCTGTGATGTGGATGAGGTGATGTGGCCTGATGCAGCTCAGCGACATGATGCCGCACAGTGATTGTGGTGTAAATACTGTAAAATGAATAAAAAAAACTTCACACCCTGATCATGTTTTCAAGAGTACTGTTGTGTGCAATAGATTCTGCTTTTGCAGTGAGTTGTGTTACAGTAGTGTACAGAATTTACTATAGATTTATACCCTTCATATGAAACTAACAAATCTAAATGCCCAATCCTCTGCAGAACTCTAAGAAGATCCAGAATTGTAAAGTTTCTAAAAATATACATTGGCAGTAAAGAAACAAAGAACCTTCTCACAAATTGAGCATTGTGTTTTCAATTGTTTTGCTGTAGTGTGTAATAATGTGTATAGTGTTTACATTTTTGGAAGCTTCGAGCTGCTCTTTGGGTGTGAAAGTTTTAGTTTTGAAGGGAGAAGGTGTGGTTGTGTTTATGTAGCTTTAGAAAAGGGTGTTGTGTTTAGACATTGGAGAACATGGACGAAACGTTTGTGAAATGTGTTTTAGCATTTGAGAAAAACTGTAAGATAAACTATGGTTCTTAACTCAGATAAAATATCATTGCGTCAAATAATGTTTTGTTTTATATAGTTCCTTCGCTTCTTTTTATCTTAATTTTGCTTAGTAGTTTTAGTTAAGTTTCACTAGCCTAGTACAGAGGATTTGTTGATTGAAATACAATGTTTATTCAGATTAACAGCATTTTAAAGTGATGTTCTCTGCATGTTTATTTTAGTTTGGTTAATAAATTATTTAACTTGAAGAGAAGTTGTCACTTATTTATTCCGTGTTTGTGCAGAGTTTGCTGTAAAAAGAGCGCCCGTGCTCCAATCATCCCTTTCAACTATTTTCCTGATATCAGCTCTAGAGCGGATATTTACAGTATAATACCCAACAGAGTTATTTATAAATCATTAAATAACTTTAAAAGAGTGTGTAATTGCACAACAGTGCCAACATGAACCGAATGGGCCGGCAAACCAGAACCCATCCCACGAACCCTGAGACGCTGCCTGCCCCCATACGCTGCCCTCCATAATCCTGGGGAGAGCAGAAGTGCGACCCCCAGGACCCAACAGCCATCACCAGCTCTGAGCCCAGCTACGCGGCCCACTCCTGTTGAGGCCCCAACTTCAGGATAGAAATTGGATAACAGCAGTGTGAGAAAGCCTCGTGCCTGCCTCCGCCCACTCAAATGTTTTGTTGTTGCATATTGCTCTCGAATGCATTTTAAAAATGGGAGGGTCAGAAGGAGGGCTCAGTGCAGTCCACCCCCCTTCCGGAAGGCGGGCAGCATCAGCGCACCCATTTACACAATATGTAAATGCAAATGGGGGCAGAGGAAGCCACCAGGAGAGAAAGGATGCCTTTACCCTGTGTGTTGTGGGAATTTTATAAATGAAAGTGTCTAAGATGTTTTCATGCACATCAATGTCTCAGATGCACATTCTTTCTTCCAGAGAACTGACTGGGCTTTTCATTTAATACCTCTGCAAACAGGCAAAGTTAGAAGTGCCTTTGTTCATATGGATGTTCATTTGTCTAGGAACTATGACCAAGTCAAACTAGCTATTTTGCAGAAGTATGACATTAACTGTGAAACCTACAGGCAAAGCTTCTGCTCGCTTCAGGTGGACCCTGAAAAAACTGCAAAAGGGCTCTACATAAGGCTGAAGGAGCTGTACGGCAAACGGGTGCAACCTAGTGGTAAAACAGTCGAACAAATCAATAAAATAATTATTCTTGAACAGTATTCAAGAATATTGTCACCAGAACTACGGGTGGGATAAAGGAACATAATCCAAAGACTGCAAAGAAGGCTACTGAACTGGCTAATGTGTTTGTGGCTGCTAGGAGGAGGACTTGTCATGGGCTTTCCAAAGCTGTTGTTACGACTGGCATCATAAGCTTATGTAAATATGAGTGTGCAGGTGCCTGTCTCTGATTGGTTCCTAGACAACGATGGAGACGTCCAATTGGTGGCCTCCCGGAGGTGACGGATATAAAAGCTGCTGACGTGGACTTCCTGCATCCATCCTCAGCTCATCTCATCCGGCCACACTGTTAACACCATGTAAAGTTGTGGAGCTTGTAGGAGTAAGCTGCCATTTCTGTTTCCTTAGTTTTCTCATGTTTTTCTTAATTAGGGAGATAAGTTGTTGACATTTGGTTTATTTACTTTAAATTAGGTAAGTTGGTTAATATTCAGATAGTTTCCTTTTGTTTGTTGTTTTCAGCATTACCTCTGTCTGAAGCCATATGCTCCACTTGTTGTACCATCTCAATCCCAAATACCTCTTTTTGTAAAATAAATAACATTATAAAATGTTCAATTTTGTGTGTGTTGGCTGCTTGGGATCTGAAGAGGATGGATCCTTCATGTTATGATCTGGCCACCCTTAGACGGGTCGTAACACTGGAAAAAGAATAACTGCAAGCAACCTCCAGCCCAACAGGTGTCAGCTGTGGGTAAGCCCCCTGTGAAAAGATCTGACTCAAAATTTCAGTGGGAGGGAAGAACTGGACAAGATGACAACGTTGGCCCAGGAGCACATGAAGACCTCTTAGTGCAAACAGAAGACCTGTTATGACGCTGCAGCCCAGGAGAGGGAGTTCAAGCTGGGCCAGAAAGTGCTTGTTATGCTGCCTTCAGAGGATAGCAAGCTGCTAGCCAACTGGCAAAATCCTCATGAGGTAATTGGGAAATTGGGACCAACAACATACAAAGTCTCTGTTCCAGGTCAAAGCCACTCCACTCGGATTTTCCATGTGGACCTGCTTAAAGAGTGGGTATCCCGGGACCAAGAGAAATCTGACTCTTGCTGCATCCATAGTACAGAGGATGAAGAACCTGAGGAGCAATATTTCCCTGTTCCATTACCTTCCCAGCCTATTTTGGATCATCTGTCAACGGAACAGCAGTTGGAGGTGAGGAGTGTCAGTCCATTATATGTGTTCCAGAAGAATCCAGGTTATATTGATGTGATGGAAGTGCATTACACTGCCTTAAAAGAAGACACTGCTCCAAAATGAATGAGCTATCGCATTCCTGAGAGACTTCTGGAACCACTCAAAAAGGCAATTGAGGTAATACTTTCTCTTGCATCACAGAGCAGGTGGTGCAATCCAATTGATAGGAATCAATTAATGTTTGATTCCTATCTAACAACTCACATTAATGATTTAATTGAGAAACTTGGAAAAGCAAAGTCCAGAGAGCTGACGGCTTTCAGAAAAACCTGGGGCCTTTACCACTTTAGAGTGATGCTGTTTGGACTTCACAGGGCTCCTGCCATATTCCAGCGCCTATTGGATAAAGTACTCACTGCCCTCTCCCATTTTGCCTCTGCATATCTGAATGACATCATTATTTACAACAATTGCTAGCACCTGCAACACCTGAAAGTGGTCTAAGTGTCTCCAGAAAGCAGGTCTGACAGTGAATCCAGCAAAGTGTGAAATTGCCAAGATGGAGACTGAGTACCTAGGTTTTGTGATTGGAGGAGGACTGGTGAAGCCACAAATTAAAAAAAAAAAGTAAGCCACACAATCCTGCCCCCTTTCACAGACAAGAAAACAACTTAAATCATTTTTGTTATTCCCATTTATTCTGCCAGAGCTTCTCTTCTTATAGACATGACCAGTCTTCGGGGTCCAAACGTACTACTGTGGTTTAAAGAAGCTAAGGCAGCATCCAAAGATCCTGTGCTCCGTTGCCCTAATTTCCAGCAGGAGTTTGTCTTACAAACTGATGCCTCAGATAAAGGTCTTGGTGCTGTGTTGCTTCAGGGCCCCCCTAGTGACCGCCATCCAATTGCCCTTATCAGCCAAAAACGTTTTCCCAGAGAAACCCATTATTCAACTATTCAGAAGGAATAACGGGCTATAAAGTGGGCTCTGGATTAACTTCGCTATTACCTCCTGGGAAGAGATGTTGTACTGGAAACTCACCTCAAAGCACTAAAATGGTCAGAGAGGACGAAAGAAACAGTCGAATAACCCGCTTTTACCTGGCAAAGCGACCCTACAAGTTTTAAGTGCATCACATTCCTGGGAGGAGGAATACTACTGCTGACTACCTGCCCCGTAGTGCCAGCAAGCCTTCAGAGGAGGGAGTGTGTGTTGGATGATATTTACATTTATTGGTTCAAGATGACACCATACACAAGTTAAGCTCAAGTTATTTTAGACACATATTTTCTGATGGGTGCACACTTTAGTTAATATCTGTCTAAATCAGGGGTCGGCAACCTGCGGCTCCGGAGCCGCATGCGGCTCTTTGATCGCTCTGATGCGGCTCAGGTGTTGAAAATAATTATGCCGCGGAGCCACAGGCAGCCGTCAATGCTTGCTGACCAACACTCCTCCTCACCACTTGGTGGTGGTAATGCACACTGAAAAGTTTTTTTTCTCACCGTCAATAAACTCAAGAAGAAGAAGAAGAAGAAGAAGAACTGGTAGTTCACTGGCTGCAGTGACATAAACACAGCGAGGCGGAGTTGAGGCGGCATTTTCAAATGCTGCTTTTTTTTTTAGTAAATTCTTCAAATGACAAACACTGTGACCTAAAATAACATGGAGTCATTGATGAGGGTGAAGAGAGCTAAACAGCAGGGTAAGAGTCGTTACTATCTCTGACATTTGTTCATTTTCAAAGTGAGGAAAACGAACAGTGCTTGGCTCGAGGCTGTGAGTGGAGTCCTGCGCAGCTGAAGTCGAGTCTCAGGTGCCGCCTGAACGTCTGATAGCTCGTCTAATGCAGCTGTTAGCTGGTTAATGACAGGAGCTCGTTCACTTTCGCAGATGTGATTAAAATGTGTTCGGATTAAAAGGAAAGAAAGTATTCCGGATGAACCATTTATATGGGCTGAAAATAAAATAATCCGACCATGATGTGCGTTTACTCGCACCAAGCTTTATTCAAAATAAAAACTCTGACATTAGCAGAATTGATGATTTCCATAAAACAACAGTAGAAGTAAAAGCGCAGAGGTGCATTGGTTCTGGTGCGGGTCCATTTTGTTGCAAAAAGCCCTTATGTGCAGCGTTATTTCATTTAAAATTTCAAAAGGATTTTGTGGCTCCCAGTGTTTTCTTTACTGTCTGAAATGGGTCCAAATGGCTCTTTCAGTGGTAAAGGTTGCCGACCCCTGGTCTAAATGGTTTACTTACACTGACATACCACTACTCAAAATGACTGAGGGGGGGAGGGGTGGGGGGGTTTATTTGTTGAAGTTGAACTAGTTATTTTGTTGTTTTAATATTCACTTATTTGTGCTAAGTTAAAGATGATTTTGCTATATTTGTCTTATTTTTCTGGGGGTCAGTTTTGTTTGTGTGTTGACACTGTTCAGTTGACCACATTGAGTTGGGCCCAAACCCATGTTATTTATTATTTGAGTTATTTTGAATTGAAGCTTGACCCTTTTGTTAACCATTTTTAACATTATTAAATTGAAGTTTTTAAATTTTTTGGATCGCCTTTTGTCCTTGTTTAAATTTGGTCCCTTGCAATACATTACATATGATTGAATTGAAAAGAAAATGGTCAAGTCTTAAATGTTGGCTTCATGAAATTACCCTCCAGTGTGTAGATGTTCCGACCCCATGGGTATTTGGGATACTTCTTCATGTCATCTTCTCTTCTTGTGGTTTCTGGGAAAAACTCATACTTGATTAACTCTCTGAGAAAAAGACACAAAAAGCACAGTCATTGATCCAGTTTGATTACAAATTTTGTCCAATATCTGCAAGTGAACAACGTAAAATTTAAGATTATATGAAAAAATGCTAGTCGCACACTGGAACGCATCCAATTACTGTGGTTAGCTCAGTAGCACAAGTGTAAAACTAACCTGACGCCGCCAGATAGATTTGCTTCGCATATCCATCTGGAAACCTTCCGTTGAAGTAATTTTGGGAAGGGGCGAAAATACTGGTTAGCTGATTGGCCTATGTTGGTGATAGACGAGCCAAATAAACCAATCAGATCAACGAAGCATATGACGTACTCGTCAACATGCTTCGATGTCGCTCGTAACAGAGCGACGACGAAAAGACAACCACAAGCCAAGCTACTCTTGCTGCTGCAGGTAAAGGCTCGTTAGCTCAGCAGAGAAATACTCTGTAATTCCGATAAAACTTGCTCGATAGCCACGCTAACGCTAGTTTCATCGGCTGAAGCCGCCATGTTCTTTAGACTGAACTGTCACGCTTCTCGTTGCGTCACACCTCAACCCGCCTCAAAGCCAACGCTGATTGGACGTTCGTTTGGTGAACGGCTCCAAATTTTCTTTAACGGAGAGTAGCCAGACTGATCTGCAAGTGAAACCTTGAAAGCTCGCGAGATCAGGATGGTCTCACGAGGCTAGTGTAAAACAGCTGTCAGCCTAAAAGCACATGGATCTGGAGGAACTAATGCTATCAGGTTGCCATCTTCTCACATCCACATGGTCTACGTTTCTGTTCCTGGAGAAGGCCATATTAATGACTGTGTTAATTCCTATTTTAAAAAAAAGATCCTACTGAGGACGATCCATTTGAAAACATGACTGAGTTCGGGATGGTCAATTTTATTTGGGTGGATTGTCACGTTCTATGTGTGATCATGTTATGTTAGCTACCTACCTTTACTAGCTACCTACCTTTACCAAATTGACTACTCACTAACTGCCTGGCAGAACAGTATGGGGTGCCCCCAGGGACATATATCAAAATTAACTTCCATATACACGTTAAATTAAACTCTTCCATATAATATAGTGAACCCCATGCATAGACACTAGTGAAAAGCTCTCACATACACTAGTGAAAACATTTACCTCTTATATAACCTACTGAAAACCTTGCACAAACACCAGTGAAAAGCTCTCACATAAACTAGTGAAAACATTTACCTTTTATATAACTTACTCACACGTTCTCATACAAAGTAGAGAGAACTGTTCATATAAACTGGTGAAAAGCTTTACCTTTCATATACACTACTGAAAAGCTTTCATAAACACAACTGAAAAGCTTTCATATACACTACTGAAAAGCTTTTATACACACTACTGAAAAGCTTTTATATACACAACTGAAAAGCTTTCATAAACACTACTGAAAAGCTTTCATATACACTACTGAAAAGCTTTCATATACACTACTGAAAAGCTTTCATACACACTACTGAAAAGCTTTTATATACACTATTGAAAAGCGTTTATATACACTACTGAAAAGCTTTCATACACACTACTAAAAAAGATTTCATACACACTACTAAAAAAGATTTCATACACACTACTGAAATAGCGGTTTAGCGTTGTAGCATTTGACAGGATCCGGAACAGGGTCTCCGTTGAAGACAAAATAAAGTTGAGTAATGCCTCTGCTTCTCTGAGGTGTTCAGCGGGTAGCTGCTCAGTAGTGATGGGTCAATGAGGCGTCATGAAGTGTTTCGACACGTTGCCAAACTGTATTGATACTGTGCCGATACTGTGTCACTGAATACTGACACCTGCTGGATGTTAAAAATCCCTACAGGCAACCTAGTTGACAGCGTTAACTGACACTGATTAGATGACGTTGTATACACAATAATACAATTTAAGTCATTGTATGTTGCATTGTATTATTTCATATTTTCATTTAAATTTAAAATTTCTTTGATTTTTTTATACAGTCAATAAATAATGTGAACCTGTATCATAACTAGGGCTGGGCAACGATTAAAATATTTAATCGCGATTAATCGCACTGATTAATCGCGATTAATCGCGATTAATCGCATTGTATTTACAAACTCCAAGAATGAATTCAAAAGTAGTGTAAAGAGCACTTTTATTTTAATGTTCTGCTGCCATATGAACAAAAGTGTTGTAACATTTGTAGCACTTATCAGTAACACATATTTAGTTTAAAGCTCAACTTAAACATGTAAAACAAAAAACAGCAATAATAATAAATTAAAGCTTATTGCCACTGACAGGGAATTATTTATGGGGAAAAAATCTACCAAAAACAGGCAATTTCTGAGGTGACAGCAGGGAGCAGCATTACCATTTTATGTTTAATACCAAAGTTTAACTTGGCAGTGGTTACAACTAACTTGTTTCTGTCATATTCAATGCTGGAAGAACTTTAAACTGAAATGCTTGCTAACTCGATATGCTTGCGTTGCTTGCGTTTATTTGACGTTGATACGCGGTTTTTTGTTGTTGTGCATATAGTGAATGGCAGGGGGAAAACAGGCAAAAATACATGGATACTTTGAAACGAGAAGCGACTTCACCGACGGCGTCGATGCAGACCCCCCCGCTCCGCTCCGCTCCGCTCCGCACAAAACTTGTTCCGGCCGCCAACTCACCGCCTCGCCTCGCCTAAGCTCGCTCGCGGTACCTGCGGGAAACACCGCCTTCCGCATGTCAGCTGTGTTTTTTTCCGGCCAGCACCTTTCTTCCTCTTTGAATCTGAGGCTGGGCTGACAGCGAGGTTATTGGCGCATTATCGCCACCTACTGTTCTGATTCAAACCCCTACACCGCAGCAACAGACCTTCACAAAATAAAAGCATGTGACCAACATGCGTTAACGCGCGTTAAAGAAAATATCGCCGTTAATAGTCTAATGAGTTAACGCGAAATTAACGCGTTAACTTGCCCAGCCCTAATCATAACGTAATAACCTCTAAGTAAACATGTTGTAAATGAGGATGCTTGTGGACTGGCTTTTTTTTTTTTACAAATTTAAAAAAAAATACGTTGTTTCGATGTTTTGATATTGAATCTGTTACGCTTTTTTGATATCACTTCTCCAGCTGTAGAAAACACCTGATGAAGCACAGATTATGCTGCAGTGCAGAGAAATTGTAATGAAAAGCGGAAGAGGTTTGGACAGACTGTCTTGTTTTTTCCAGTCAATCATAGGATCTTGGGACCCTCTGCCAAGTATCTGTGCACCTCCTGGATGGCATTAGCTGTGGCACTTTGGATCTGCCTGCCCACTTGTCAAATGTTGCCAAATGTTATGTAAAAAGAACAAATTGGCATTTTAGTACATGATTTATAAACAACAAACTGCCCAATAACATGCCTGAAGTAGGGCCAGGCAGCTTTTGTGAAGATGGTCCTGGCTAGGGCTCATTTGGGGTCGTTAGATGATTTATTTCAATATTCTCAGCCGCACATCGCTTTTCTAAAATAACGAGGGAACGTGCTCAGTTCTGAACAATTTAATTGTACTGCTCTTCATTTTTATGCCAGCAGCAGCTTTTTAATAACGTAGGAGACACAGAAAATCTCTCAGAGGCAACTGTATGTTGCGCTGTCAGAAATGTTACTCAGTTACACTTTAAAGGTTTTCCATAGTCAGAGACCCACAAGATTAATAAAATAACTATGCAGAATGAAAGCAATAATTTATTCTGTATCAAATTTCAGCACTTCCAGCTCTAATTTTCCATTCCATATAGCCTATGTAGTTGTAAAGTGAGGTTGGCACATTAAACATCTACAAGACAATCAGTGTCAACTCATTTTTAGAAGGATTGGTGAACAATGGCAAAAAGATGAGCATATCAGTTATTTCAATAACACACACCATCCCATCATTAATTACAAATGTTGAATATAGGCAATTAATGCTTTAGTTGAGAACTGTTAAACATAAAACTTCTAACTTAACCCTTTTGTGTTGAACTAGTGAAGTGTGGGAAAACAGCTTTAATTCTCCATCACATAACTTTCATATTGCACATGCATTGACTTTTTCAACAATTACTATTATTATTATTATATATTACTTAATTTTCCCTTGCGGTTTTCAGCAGCAACGGCATTGTTTCTTATGGTTTAATATTGTCCATATGCCTTCTTTAAAGATTTCTAATTCTACTAGCAGGACATGCACAGTTCCAAGCTTATTTTCTGTCGTTGCCATGGTGAATCGCGTTATTTGCATTCCATTGATCAGGCTTTTTTTCGTGCTCGTGTTCACGTTCAACTCATGGTTGATCGGACGCTGTGTTTAGTTACCTGACATATATCATGTGTTTTGAAATCAGAAACGCTGAGTATGACAGAGTGATGGAGAACTACTCAGAGCAGCAGCTTCCCACTCAGGGTAGATCAGCCGTTTTTTATGACACAAGGCTCAGAACAAAGACGCACAGCGCAACCTGCCCAACCATAAAGGTGTCTGCCAAACACATCAGTGGTGCGCTCCGATCAGCACCTGGCGCTCACAGAGCGAGACTGCGGAACACCATCTCACCAGAGTTGTAAAATGGTTAAAAAGAAAACGAACAGTTCAGCTTGGATTTTATTTACTGCACAGCATAGCTTTGCTGTGCGTGCTGAATCCAGATGCGCGAATGCACACGCGCGCAGCTTAGAGGGAACAGAACATTGCTTATAAACACAGTTTAGCACATCAGTCAGTTTGAAACAGTTCCTGTATCGATCAGATGACTTTCCCATAGCGATACGCGCATTGACACGGGTTTCGCTCTATGAGCTTGACGCATGCGCCGACGCATCAGTGTTGCCGGACCCATCACTACTCAGCAGTAATCAATAATTATATTTGATAAAATATCGGCCGGAGAGTGCACAAAATGTACGGAGCTAACCGGAATGACCTCTGTTTACAATAACTTCCGGGTTAATGACGTTCCTTCCTGTTTCACTGAAATGCCTTCCGTTTCAACTGAAATGCCTTTCGTTTCAACTGAAATCCGTAGCTTTTCAGTAGCATGTATGAAAGCTTTTTCAGTAGTGTGTGTGAGAGCTTTTCAGTAGTGTGTGTGAGAGCTTTTCAGTAGTGTGTATGAAAGCTTTTCAGTAGTGTATGTAAAAGCTTTTTCAGTAGTGTTTATGAAAGCTTTTCAGTAGTGTTTACGAAAGCTTTTCAGTAGTGTATATGAAAGCTTTTCAGTAGTGTTTATGAAAGCTTTTCAGTAGTGTTTATGAAAGCTTTTCAGTAGTGTATATAAAAGCTTTTCAGTAGTGTATATAAAAGCTTTTCAGTAGTGTTTATGAAAGCTTTTCAGTAGGTTTTATGAAAGGTAAAGCTTTTCACCAGTTTATATGAACAGTTCTCACTACTTTGTATGAGAACGTTTGAGTAGATTATATAAGAGGTAAATGTTTTCACTAGTTTATGTGAGAGCTTTTCACTAGTGTTTATGCACGGTTTTCACTATATTATATGGAAGAGTTTAATTTAACATGTGTATATGGAAGTTAATTTTGATATATGTCCCTGGGGGCACCCCATAGAACAGAATGGCCTTAGACATACTCTTAGTTGGAAATGGAGGTGTTTGTGCACTGCTTGGTGACACCAAGTGTATATTTATTCCAAATAACACATCTCCAGATGGGTCCGTGACAAAGGCATTTGAAGGCCTGTGTTCCCTTAGGGAGGAACGGGCAGAAAATTCAGGGGTGACACCTCACTGTTTGGATGCTTTGCCTCTATTTTGGTAAATGGGAAGCTTTAGTATCTTTAAGTTTAAGTTGCTTAGTTGCTTCTGTAGCTGTTTTGGGTTTGTGTGGTTAGTCACAAAATAGAGACATTAAGAATCCAGAGCTAACTATGCACCAATTGTTTGCTATTTGCTTTTACCACAGGTCAAATGTTTATGTTGCATCCTTGGATTTACATTCTGTTATATTACTTTTGGGTTTATTTTATTTTAACTTTTGTTTTCCACCATGATTGGGTTTTAAGTCCTGTTGTGACAGTCATACTGTGATGATGAATTATTATTTCTAAATTAAATTGATTCTATGGTGATGAATGAGAAGAGGTTATTCCAGACTCACAACAAGATCAATGTTTTATGCAATCATTTGATTTGACATAGGATGAACAAGGATCTGATTAGCTATAAAGATCCTTCAATATTAGATGGTAATGGTATCTATTAAATTCAAAACAGCGGTTTCCTGGCTCAGTTTGGCCGAGAGCGGGATTTCCCAGAGCCTGCAATGTTTTTTTTTCTCATTGTGGAAGGTTCTACCTGCTGTACATGTCTCCTAATGTGACTATGGATTGATAACAATGGATGGATGGTTTATCCATGAAGCACAAGTTGCACGTAGGAGGCTTTGAGGTGGGTAGTGAGAGTAGGTGAATTTGACCTTAATTAGTATGTAAGCTTAGATTACCTAGTCTAATGTATATTAAAATAATTTGCATATAGGAATCTAAATCGGCCTTTACTTAATTAGTTGAACACAAAATTGTAGATAAATGCTAAGACTATGATCTTGTGTGATGAGACTGATTCATGAAGCTTTCATGATTTTCATTTTATGTTATATTACCATTTGGTTTAGAAATTTTCTTTGATTTGTGTGAATATTCCTTAATCAAAGGGCAGACTGTAGTAGAAAATGTTCTTGTCTATTTCTAAATTTAAACCTTGTGCAAAAAATGCTGCCACCTTTAACAGAATGATATGTATACTCTACAGCCTGTGTTTGCAGAAATGTCAGTTTCAGTTTCTCAGTTTGTGCTTACATGGTCGTAAAGCATTCTTAGAACTTTATTGTGTGTGTCAATGTGTGGGGAATGATGGTAATTTAGAGTGGGTGAGGAGAGCTGGGTCCTCCACAGGTTGCAGGAGAGGTTAAAGGTCATGAGCCAATAGAGAGCTGTTATACGTCACAGAGGCTTTGTTCATTGCAGAGGTACATGCAAACATGTAGGGCTGTAAATTATCTTTACATGAACAAAATAGTGCAGTGAGTTGATCTGGACCCTCTATTGACAGGCATTGTAAGGGTGGGAGGTATTGCTGCAAGATATGCAAAGCAATTCAAATGAACAGCTTTTGTTAACACCCCCTGGCTGAAGGCTGACTCTAAAGAAACTTTGAGGCCTGTTCTTACTAATCTTCTTTGCAGAGCACCAACATTCAAATGGTCATATCTTCATCAATTCTTTGTTGATTTACACAAGTTTCTCATTGGAAACCTTGAAGTCCACTCTTTCATAATCAGTAAATAACTCAAAACGGAGGAGACTTGTTCCTGGTTTTGCTGTGGCCTGTCAGAATCAGAATCAGATGTACTTTAATAATCCCAGAGGGAAATTACTGTTTCAGTACAACCGCCATAACATAGCATACATCACAAATATTTCAGGGGGAGATGATTTACTGAGGCCATGCTGCAAAAGGACTCTGCCTTACACGGTGCCCACAGGGCGCTGCCATTACTCTGTGTACATCTTCCTCATCTTCAGTGCAGGTAGGGGATCAGAGGGGATGGGTTTTAGGGTTGTTGGTAGGGTATACAAGTAGTCCTTTTGTGTGGGAGTGAGATGTGAATGTCAGGTTTTCAAACCTATAGAAGAAGCTGTTGATGCTGTCAGCCAGTTGGGTGGTCACCAGAGGAGGGATGGGCTCCTATAGCTTCCAATGTTTTTCAAGGTCCTTCAGACTCAATCAGAATTATTAGGTGGGAAGCTGCCTTCTAACTTATCACTGTATCTTCACTCAGCTGCCTTGATCTCCTTGGTGAAACTGTTCCTGTTCTTCTTAAGGCCAGGAAAAATTAAGTTGTAGCAGTTACATCTGGTTTAAGTAAATTGGACTGGGCAGACTGTGGTTCTAGGCAACTGTGTCTAGTCTTGGTTGGAACTACACAACAATTTCACAGGAAAGTCCTGAGTCAGACAGGAAGAGAGTTGCGTTGAAAACATGGGCGTTGCAACAATTATGTGTGAAGGGGATTGTATAACCTGATACTGCTCCTAGATGTCCAATATTATTTCAAGTTTTAAATATAATTCTAAACTGGGATATAATAATGAAACTATTTTGGGCCTGGGCTAAGACCTCAACTGTTTCAGGATCCAGACCTTTATTTTAACAGTATTGTCCAACTACTTACAATTGTTTAAGTTGGATCTTTTCATAATGGTCAGACTTTTACATTTCAGTGACATAAATCTCTATGGTGTGGATGAGTGTGTGCTTTTTATTCCTATCATTGTCTTGTAGAATGAATGAAAATAGCTCAAACTAACAAGATTGATATGATTACAGTTGTTCAAAGATATACTGGTTCAAATTAACAAGCCATTCAAAATTATTTTCACAAAGTTAAGCTGAAAATTAAGTCATAAAAATGTTCAATCATTAATCTATTTTTGACCCATTTCATATGTGTTGCACTGAAACAAGAGGTTTTCCTTATTCTGAAAGGAAACATTTTTGTGTGATTTTTTTTTCAACTTAACATATGCTTTTAGAGTTGGATTTATATTCAGCTGTAAAGAAAAAAATATTTCAAAAACCTAAAACTCAACATACTGTATATTTTTATGCATACTTAAATTTGGAATTAATCAAATTACTTTGAATGCTTACTGGCAGATATTAGCTATGGTGTCCATCCAGCTGCGAATGCGGACTTTGTTGCGTATATTTGGCGGGTTGCTGAATTCATGCACCACAGCGATATGATAGGGATATGGACCCTGGAAAAGATGCCGCTCCAGTGCTACAGAGTCAATCTGAGAAGAGAAAAAAAGCACAGCACCATGGGTAACTACTTTCTGTACACAATGTCATTCAAAGGTTTGGAAACATTTGTTCTTGGACACTTTATCGATATTTATGTACTATGTTTTGAGTGCAACTGGACTATGTATAGATATTTTAATTCTACTGAAAACACCATGCACACAGAAGCTTACTCTGTTTCAACATTTGATCTCTTTAAATCTTTTAATCAAATTGAATAATTGTTCTTTTGTACAACCACACAATGCCTTTCATGGAGACCCGGCATTTACCCAATGTTCCTGCGGCTGTAAAACTCCACTGAATTTTTACTTACACAGGTGTACAGTATACGGTGTTGTATTCAGTTCTATTTCTGGTACGCTTCTCTTACTGGCTTCCATGTTTGCAGGCTGCTACTCTTGCCAAAATAAAATATCAAATACTGCGCTCTGATTTGGGAACCTTGAGAACTCTCATATGATTGACTCAGGAACCAGGAAGTAAACAAAGGCTACACTCTGAACCAAAGTAGTTCCGGCCCATAGGTTTGAATGGAGAAACACTTGATTGACATTGTTGATGGAGAAGACCAATTGTTGATAGGGAATGTTACTTCCATCCTGGGTGACAGATGACTGATTTAGGTTGATTGTACAGTAAATATCTTACTTATAGCTCCTTTAAAGCTATAGTTGGTAGTCCTGTTCAGAAACACTATTATACTGGGTAAAATCGTCCTTACATCCTGAAAGTAGTCAATGCATTCAGAATAAATAAATATAAATAAATAAAATGTATCTCTGTGGGATCTGCAGGCCAGTAATGAATTTGACCAATCACCGCTCTTTGCACTGAAGAGCGTTGATTTGTTAAGAGTTTTGTTCCTGCTCTCACTCCTCTCTGTACCTCAAGTTTCGGGGGTATTGCCTCATCTATTGGTTGTCCCCCATGCCAATCATCATCCCGCTCATGTAACAGCAGTAAGCATACATGCTCCTTCTTAGTCTCCGCTTGCTAGCTGTGCATGCGCACTTCTAATGTTTATGTATGTGGCAGCATAGGGTTAGAGGCAGACTCCTAATTAAAGGCCAGAGTTCTTATTGGCTCCTTGCATCAGTCGGATTCCTATGAAAGCCCGGTCTCTTGTGATGCTCCCTCTCTGACTTCACTCTTTGGCCAAACCCAGCTTTCCACTTCCGTGTTTTTCTGCGCCCCACGGCAGCACGGATAGATCGCGGATCTATCCGATCGGAAAGCATGGATTTTGGCCCTTAGAGCTCAATTAGCCTAGCATTAACTTAGGTTCTTATTCTGCTATAGGCAACAAGGGCACTGCTCTAGCAAAGCATCTCCCCTCCCATGAGCTGCAGTTCAGCTTAATGTGGTAAATTGTGTCTGTTTGGTAACTTGGCTCTTATATTTAAAGGGGAAGTCTGGTCAACAAGGTAAAATCAGTGGATCATTAGCTATAACTAAAACTAATACGTTTGTGGTGATTTAATAAATTTAGCGTTAATCAGTAAAGAACTAAAAACATAAATTGTCATCGCGATTACCGATACTGGGGGCAGCCATTATTGCCCAAATATGGGCTAAAACGGCCGCCTGACATCACATCCTGTGATGTGATGTCAGGCATTGTGGTGAGCCGACAGTAGTTCTCAGTGCTTTACAAGCAAACTCAATAGGAACCGTTCTACACAGCTGCGGACTTCACCAATGTAATCCGCGTGAGCTATTGTTGAAGCAACAATGCCCACGTGCATGGCAGTTGGATGTCCCAATACATCGGGTAAAAGTGGAAAAAACATTACTTATTTCAACTTTCCGATTCATGAGCCAACACGGGCTTGTCGCTGGATTGCCAACTTGAAGAGGGAGGATTTGCCATCTAACTTCTGGCCAGAGAGAAACATCATATGCAGCCAACATTTCGAAAAAGAATGTTTTGAAGATGACAAGAGAGCAAGAATTTTCGGTAGGTTTTTCTTTTTTATAATGTAGAATTTGTGGGGAACTTTGGTTACCCGACCAGAGGGGCGGAGTGATATGACACACTTGGAAAGAATATGTAGTGTGTCTTATAATTTTGTCCATTGTCTGGGCAGAGCTCGTCTGTGTGTATTAGCGCACTCTCGTGGATCTCCGTATTGGCGCAATAAGCAAAACTTCACCACTAGGTGTTTTTTGTTGAGCACTGTCTGCAGACCAAAACAATATCTGTTAGAAGTAGGGCTGTCAGTAGGGCTTGTCAGTTTTAATGCGTTATTAAGGCGTTAATTTTGTTTGACCATAACAGCGCCTTTTTTAAGGTGCGTTGACAGCATTATTTTTTTTCCCCCTTAGCTTACGTTGTTCCAAAATTGCTAGAGCTTGCATAACAGACCCGCCCTCACTGTTGCGAAGCCCCCTTATTTTATGTGACTTTGATCTTCTTTTTTCTAAAGTAGCTTGTTAATTTCACGAGTTGAAGTTTTTTGGGCTTGTGTCAGAAAGTGAAGTGGATTGTTTCGGCTCTAAACTAAGTGACACTGCCGTACTACAGACACCAGCGGAAATATCCCTCCACCTCATAACGCACTGAAGCTCATCCTGCCATAGGAGCAGAGTGAGTAAAGTCAAAAGGAGCAGCGCTGCCTGTGTTTTATGCAGTTTATGGTTGTAATAACTGATGATAACTGCTTAAAGTAGATTTGGCGGTGCAGATCACCATTTTGTGCGTGTAGTGACAAACATATAGAGCCTTGGAACTTGCTCAACAGCCGGTCCCCCGATGTGACGTCACAAACTGGGAGGGGACAGTACTATTCTTGACCAAGATGGACGCCTCCACATAAACATGATTAAATGAAAATTACTCTTAATTAAAAAAAACTTATAATTTATTGAACAGTATGTAGTAGTTTTATATTTAAAGTACTTTCAGCAGTTTGAATTCTGATTTTGACCGCACTTTTCCTTTAAATATTAACTCTGCCTCTATTTTGTACTGCTGCCGTTTCATGCTGCTGTAATCCTCCTTTGTTTCTGCGGGCATTTGCCCCCGTGCTGCTGTGGTTGAAAACTTGGAGCTAAGCTGGACTGAAGAATCCTGCCATGCAGAAACAGCTTTGTTTATTTCTCCTCAGCCTTTACAGGAAAGCGGACTCCAGACAGAGCTGAAAAAATGGCAAGGAGCCACTTCTCCACGCTGAGAGGAAAACCTGCTGAAATCGTGACTGCAACCGGGTCAAAGGCTGTCTGCAGGACCTCTGAGCCTCCGATCTCGACCGATGCTCCACGCTTCAGCAAGCTCATGGCTACATGCCTCCAACCTGCCTGACCACGCTGCCGGTTAGCTCATAGCTGAGGAGCTGCACGCTATCCCGCTGCTGAACAGACGAACGATTTTCCCTGCTTTTCAGTGCTCCTTCCTTGGATGGCCAAAGTGGACCGAACTCTCATGAGGCACCGGCAGGTTGGACAGAGAGACCCAAAGGGAAAGGTTACATAATGGAAAATGTTTGGGATGCGTCCACATGGTGTTTTAAACAAAGGTGCTAACGAAGTTAGCCCATGCTAGCATCCTGTTCCATGGCATTGCTGATATGGTTCAAATGTGTTTTATGGTTATAACAAACATTATCTCCACAGGGGTTTCATACATTGATGGGATATTAATGTTTACATTATCCGGCCCACTCATTATGACTAAAATAAAAGCCGAAGCTTTCAAAGTCAGCGCCAAAAACCCGCTAGCCAAAATGCTATTTAGCTCCTGGTTACATCTGGTTCCGGACTTTCAAAAAAAGGAGCTTGTTTTAAAGCATAAGGCTGGTTTGTTTCGCTCCACCGTCGTTCGATTGTGCTATTAGCCTTACTGATTTAAAAAGACACTTTGGATTAACATTAATCACTACAGCGACCCCTAGCGCCCGGAGGTAGATTTGCATTAATAAAATCGCACGTTCATAAAGTTTAAATGATTTTACTGAGCAAACCATTCTTTAAAATATTATTTCCTCAAAGTTATGTTTTGTGTTTACTCGGGATTTCTATTGTGAATGGGTTGAAACACATACCAAATGTTGTTCTAAATTAGTGAAACTAATTTAACCTCAATTCACATTCTTTAAGATGAACTTTGGTTCTTTAACTCAAACAAAATGTTATTTCATCAAATAACATTTTGTTTACTCAGGATTTGCATTGTGAATGGATTGAAAACATGCCAAATGTTAATTAAGCTAATTTAACTCCATTTCATGCTGTTTGAATCAGATCTACAGTAAACAAGGATTCACTGAATTAATCTGATTATGATCAACCACTTTTGTTTCGTCTTTGTGTACCTTTGCATGTAAATAGTTCCTTAGCTTAGCTTCTTTTTATCTTCTTTTTGCTTAGTAGTTTAGTTAAGTCTCACTAGCCTAGTAGAGAGGATTTAGTGATTGAAATATCGTGTTAATTCAGATAAACAACATTACATAGTGATGTTCTGTGGATGTTAATTTTATTTCTGTTATTAAATTCTTGAACTTGAAGAAGTTGTCCCCCCTTTAATCTATGCGTGTGCAGAGTCTGCTGTTAAAAGATCGCTAGTGCTCGAATTCATCCCATTCAACCATTGTCCTGATATCATCTTCATCATCACCAGACAATACTTAACAGACAATACTTAACAGACAGAGAGTTATTTATGAAACATTAAATAACTTTAAACAGTGTATAATTGCACAACACATACAACATTTGGCGCAACCATGATGAACTGGTTGAACTGGCACAGCTGACAATACGCCGATCTGATTGGCTGAGCAGCAAAACTCAAATCACGTGACCTCTTGGACCTAAGTGCAATGGTTTATATTTCTTTTTATCGGCTATAACTTATTAATGTGCAAGTTAAAACGTGGGAACATTGGTGTTTTGAAATGACTATCTGTAGCAACTGATCCAAGTGCAAGAAAGTTGCCCCCTGACAGTTCATACTAAAAGTCACCGTACAGATTCTGGCCCACGGCCTAATAGGCAGCCCATTTCCGGCTGAAGGCCATATTAAAGTGGCCCGATAGACAGTTTTTTTTAAGCTAAACTATAGTGTGAAATTGTATTTTAATAAAATTTTTGTACCTAGGAGCTGATGGTGACGCCTGTGTTGGTGGATTCCCTGGTGGTGGTTTCTTCTTGGTTTGAGGTGTATTTTTTCCCTTATTTTGCTGTGTGTCTTACTTTAGTTTACCCCTTAGTTGTCTCTACTTCACCAGTGGCCTCAGCTCCTAGCTGCTTTATTTTTTTTCCCGTTTTTTAGTGAATTTTTCCATGAGTTTAGCTTAAATTTGGACATTTTATAGATTGAACAGAAAAATATATAAAATGTATTTTATAAAAAATATTTCTTTTAAATAAAAATATTAACTTAAACTGGACAGTCTCTTGCCTCTGTTATGCTATTATAACGTGACCAACTGTAACAGTTGGGACTACAACTTCCCAGACCGCCCACAGCTCAGATGACAACAGAGGTTGTGACTGTTCAGCTGCATGCTTTTCCCTAGCACATGGTGGGCCCCCCAAGTGCATCTCTTGGCAAGACCAACAGAAACCGCATCACTTTTCATTCGTTGTATGCCAGAGAGGTCTGGACTTTAATTTAACATTAATTCATTGTTAATTCAACTTGGAAATCCTACATCTCCCAGTGAATCAATGAAGCCCAGTCATTTTGTTTTAGTCAAACAAAACCACCGAGCCACTCAAGAACTCGCAGCTGCCCCCGCTGAAACTAGATGCTTGCCGCAGCTCCAAGTCGTCACCATCCAGGTTAGCCGGGACGGCACCAGCACATTCTGCCTCCTCAGCACCACCAGCCAACATTATATTTCCTCTCCCCGTCAATCTGGCTGAGATCCAAAGACACTGAGCTGTGCACCACCGATCTTGCTTTTTGGAAAGAACAAATAAGTAAAGAGATCTCTATAAGGTAATATTTTGTGCCTTGGCAGAACATATTAGCAACAGGTTTAATGCTTAAGTACTCCAGAGGGGAATTTGTTTGAACTGTGCTGAATATTTCTTATGTGTGTGACTGAATCTACATGATAATCTATTTGCGCTTTGCTTGGTTTGGCCGATAGGCACGGCTCTGTTCTTTTCCATTTTAAAGCTTCCCACAGTTTTTGTGAAGCTCTTTGTTTCAGCTGGTAACAACCCTTCAAGTCGAAGTCAGCCCTCACGCTAGGCTAGTGTGTTAGCCTGTGGTCTTGCCTGAAGCCATTTTGTGCATGGCAAATTTGAATGAAAGCGGCAACTTGACCATCATTCTGAAGGAACTAAAAGAATTCAGAAAGGACAACTCCCATCAACTGAAAAATATCTGAAGACATTCAAATCACCAATAAGAGATTAGAAGAGGCAGAGGAGTGGATCACCACAGCTGAGACACACATCCAGACATCAGATGAGGCAGTGACTGAGCTGATCGAACTATGTGCTCAACCTCATGCCAAAATGGTAGATTTGAAAAGCTGTGCAAGACAGGACTGTATTCGCATTCGCAAGTGGTATGAGCATAACTGAAAACATGTCTGAAACTTATTAAAAGACCTCAGTTATGCAGTCATCTGAACTGTAATATGGAGGGAACGGGTTGACAAAATAAAATAAATATACCATGTAAAACCTGTCTGTAAAGCTCCCAATAATTAGTTAAAGGTATCATGATGTTATTAAAAGATGATTAAACACTTCAATGTACCATGAAATATCTGAATAAAAATGTTAAAGGCATCAATAAATGCTGATCACTAGTGGTTAAAACTCCAATTCCAATTGTAATTAAAGTTATGAACGTTTGCTGGGCAACTCTAACTCAGTTCTACAACTGAATAGACACCCCTCTTCCAGGTTAAATAAAGTTAATAACTAATAAGCAAATTATTAGTGCTAATCATTAAAGCCTCATAGCCCCTGATCAAAACCATTTGAATCAATTTTCGTTGTAGCTAACTGAGTAGAAAGAAATCAGACCAGAGTGGATTTGGGAGATTTTCTTTCATGCAATTCCCCCTGAAGAGCAGAAGAGCAGAGTAAGGTGGTCTTGCACATGTGCAGTTATTTAAAAAGGGGACTTGGGTAAACTTCTGGAAAAATCACCGACCCTAGCTTTAAGTATGCCTGCTTAAATAAAATAAGGAGGGAATGAGAACTGAACTAAAGTCTCTGAGCAAAAGTGGCTACTGCTTTTCTTTGCTACTTAAGATAGTGAGCAGATAATGTTAGATTTGGGCATACTAGTTTGAATTTAACTTAATCTAGAACCAACTACTAATAAGACCCCTTGGGTTTAAGCACACAACTGCATTTCTTTGTGCTGCTGTTTTTACTGCACCCAAGGTGGGTTTGATTCTGTTAGATAACATTAAAAATGCCTAACTTTCTGAGCAGTGCTCCATAATGTGGAAGCTATAAGATGCCAGCTGTTAAGTGTGGTGCAAGATCCAGGACCATACAGAAATACTTTGAAAAGAAGACTGATCAAACATCCATCTCTTTGTGTTACAACCCTTTAAAGTGTTTAGGAGAAGAATAACTAGACCTCTCAACTTTTATCCAAAGATAAGAGTCAGATAATGTTAATTTTCACCTGGGGGTGAAAACCATGGACACAAAAATCAATGATTTTCATAATTCTTGCCTGGGACTCTGAAGGAGAAGGCTGCGCTGGGGGAAGCGACCAGCCATGCGGGCCTCGTTGGCCCTCCCAAAGGCTCACAAAAGGTGCTTCTGTGAAACTCATTTCCCCTCGCTTCAATGGAGCGACACAGGGGGAAATTCTTTTCGTCCAGAAGACCTGACCGGGCTTGGCGAACTAACTAATCAAAGCTAAGTCTGCAGTCACACTTCCGCTTAACCAGATGCTGAAGTGAAAGAATCTGTCATTGTTTTGCTTCCTCAGGAAGAGTGAGAGCAGCCAGCAGAGGACCCATGCTCCCAAGGTGAGCGCAAAATCTGGACTGAAATCGCCTGCTGCATGCTGGGGACTAGAGTATGACCCGGGAACTGGTCCGACCGCGTTTCGGCTAGCTCAGAGCCGTATGTCTGCTGCTGAAATGGCCAACTCTTTTCCTGGAGTATTGCTTTTCTGGATGCCCAAAGTGAAGCGAACTGACACAAAGGCACCGACAGGTATGGCAGAAAAATAAACAGGGAAAGTTGAATGGGTTACTTAGAAGGTTACTTGAAGCGTTTTCACAGTGTTTTTGAAACACGTGGAGATTACAGGGCAGCTCCCTCTAGCATTCTTCAAACCAGGTCATTGCTGATGTAATTCGAGTGTGTTTTTACGGTTATAACAAGCGTTATCTCCCCAAGGGTTTTATACACTGTTGAGATATTGATGTTATTCTGTCCACTCATTCATTATGACTAAAATAAAACTGAAGCTTTAAAAAGTTAGAGCCAAATGTCCACTAGCCCAGTGGTTTTCAATAGGTCAGGCGCGCCTCCCTTGGGGGGCGCCAAAGAGTCAGAGGGGAGGCGTGAGAAGACAGAGAAGAAGACAGAAGAAGACAGCGCTGCCGCTCTGCTCTGTGAAACTATGTAGCGATATTTTTACCTTCTGTTTGAGTGCGCAGGAACCAATCAAGCGTGCAGTGAGACAACTCTCAAAGCTCAAAACCGGTCTGGTGTGCTCTCAACTCTGAAAAACTCTTCTCAACCCACTATCCTCGCACTCAGTTCCATCTCAGCTCGCGCTCACCTGCTCATTCCACGCTCAACAAGCAAGCAACCGAGCAAGCGCAAGCTGTGCGCTTGCTCGGCTGTTTCTGCGCTCGCAACTTCAAAAACTGTCCACCTCACCAGCCAATAACAGACAGGTTTTTTTTTTCCATCCAATCAGAGTGTGGCTTGCAAATACTGCATTCAGATGGATTAAACCAAAATGTTGCAGCCTTTGGCAAAAATTACTAAACATTACGGTGGGATTAAAGAAAAAAAAAAAGAAAAACAAATAAAAAGTTTAATATTTTAGCCTAAAACTGCCAGAACTTAGCACACAGCGCCATGCAGTTCTCTGCTGGCGCTGTCCCCTCTGCTCTCTCCACAGGTGACTGCAGCTGACTGGTGGGCGGGGCGCGCACACCTGCGGCTCGTTCTGCGAGTCAGCGCTGGAGCAAAAGAGCAGCGCTCAGACAGCCGGTGGATGCCTGAGTGTTAGCATCAGTGGTATGCTTGTGTGGCCACTGTCTGTCAAACGATTATATGCTCGCATCTAATCAGTGCCTCTTGTCCTCTCAGGTTTCCCGTGCCTTGATCCAGCCGTGGCGCTTATGCACTTGTCTTGCCAGACTTCAGAGGAAAACCAGTCAGTCTGACTCGCCAGATTCCACCGGCTGTCCTCGACCACCTCGGGCGCTGCTCGGACCTCCCCTTGCTCCTTCAGCTCACCGCCGCTCAGTCACCAACCTCCATCAGAGCCGAAAGCGCTAAGTTCCTCCTCCGCTCCACTTCCCCCGGTCCGGTCCCCGAACCTTGTGGTAAGCGCCCCGCCCCTCAGTCCGTCATTTCTCTCACCGCAACCCAGCCTAAACTTGTTTTTCTCCCTAGATCCTCTCACCCCGGCTCCGTTCAGCCTTAAATTCTGTGATCAGCCAGCTCCGCTCCTGTAAATAAAACCTTTAAACTGCTCATTGTTGTCCCAAGTGTCTCTCTGCATGTGGGCCAAATACGTCCGAAACATGACAGAAGAACACTCAGGCCAACAATCTGACCCAGCAGGGGCATTTGGGACGACTTTAACAGCCCATCAGGAGCAGCTTCAGACCCTCCACATGGCCGTGCAAACAACACAGAATCAGTTGCAGGGGCTGGCAGCTCAGATCAGTCAACTATCTGACACTTTCCGTGCTACACTACAGTCCGGCTCGGCATCCAGTGGTGCCCCTGAGCCTCAATCTGCCGATCCTCCCCGATCTGTACCTGAAAACTCAGCCCCTAGTCCAGAGAAATTCTCTGGGGATAGTGAGGATTGTGCTGGTTTTCTTTTTCAGTGTTCGTTAGTTTTTAACCAATCCCCGCAAAGATTTGCGCTAGATGAGGCAAAGATCTCATTCGTTTTACGTTTATTATCTGGGAAAGCTTTAAGATGGGCTGAGTCCCGCTTCCCAGACTGTCAGCTTTTCGGCTGCACTTTTGCTGAATTTTTGCAGGAATTTAAAATGGTTTTTTCCGCTGATTTCGACCCAGTTCAGCAGTCCCGACATCTTTTAGCCCTCAGGCAGCGTGGCAAGCGGGTCTCGGAGTTTGCTATAGAGTTCCGCACCCTGGCGGCTGCTGCGGGCTGGGAGGCTCGCGCTTTGAAAACCGTGTTTTTTCAAGCCTTGGACGAGCCACTCAAAGATGAGCTGGCCCGCCTCGAGGAACCCGCCACGCTAAACGAATTGATCGCGTTAACAATCCGTTTAGACAACCATTTAAGGACTCGAGGCAGGGGACGCGCAGAGAGGCCAGTCCTCTACCGGCCGCCTCCTCCCACACCTGACCGCGTACCCCTTCGCCCTGTTGCCACTCCTCCTTCCCCCCCGGAGCCCATGCAGGTGGGTCGGGTACGTCTGACTCCTGAGGAGAGGCAGCAACGTTTTGATGACAAACTATGCATGTACTGCGCGTCTCCTGAGCATTTTGTTAACACCTGTCCTGCTCGGCCAAAAGGGCGGGTCCGTCGTCAGTAAAGGGGAGGCCGGCGGACCACACTGAAGTTTCGCTCCCCGCATCTCCTAGGCTCTGCTTACCCACAACGCTGTTAACGGCTAACAAGAATTTTGCTCTATCCGCCCTGGTTGACTCAGGGTGCGACCTTAATTTAATTGACCAATCTTTTGTTTTGCGAGCCGGGATTGAAACTGTTCCTTTGTCTACCCCCCTCCAGGTTTCTGCCCTGGATGGGGGCAGTCTTCCCCGGGTAACTCAGCAGACCAAGCCCCTTGAGGTTGTTATCTCCGGTAATCATAGGGAGTTTATTTCGTTTTTTGTTTTCCCAGTTAAGCACGCTCCTGTCGTCCTGGGTTTCGCTTGGTTAAATAAGCACAACCCGCATATTAATTGGGCCGTTGGACGAGTCGAGTCCTGGTCCCAGACGTGTCTGTTTCGCTGCTTGCAATCTGCTGTCCCTGCGGGGCCCCCTTCCACGCCGTCTTTCGCTGAGGGTGACTCAGTAGATTTTAGTTTTGTTCCCGAGCAATATCATGACCTGAAATTAGTCTTTAGTAAGGCCCGGGCTGAATCTTTACCACCGCACAGACCATACGATTGCGCAATCGAGCTTTTGCCGGGCGCTCCCCTGCCTTCTAGTCGCCTTTATAATATTTCCCGTGCAGAGCGACAGGCGCTGGAGAAATACATTAAAGAATCCCTAGCATCTGGTCTAATCCGTCCCTCCTCTTCTCCGCTTGGGGCTGGGTTCTTTTTTGTCGGCAAAAAGGACGGATCTCTCCGTCCCTGCATTGATTATCGAGGGCTGAACGCAATAACTGTTAAAAATAAATATCCCTTGCCACTTCTTTCCTCCGCCCTGGAACCGGTGCAGTCCGCCACAATTTTCACAAAATTGGATCTGCGCAATGCTTACCACTTGGTTCGGATCCGCCGGGGGGACGAGTGGAAAACAGCGTTTAAGACCCCACTAGGGCACTTTGAATACCTAGTGATGCCCTTCGGCCTGTGCAATGCGCCTTCAGTTTTCCAAGCCATGGTAAATGATGTCCTTCGGGATTTTCTAAACATTTTTGTCTTCGTCTATCTGGATGACATTCTGATCTATTCAAAGACTCTCGCTGAACACCAACATCATGTCCGACTAGTTCTTCAGCGCCTCCTGGAAAATCGCCTTTTCGTCAAGGCCGAAAAATGCGAGTTTCATAAGCCTTCAGTAGTTTTCCTCGGCCTCATCCTGGAGGGTGGGCGGGTCCGATCAGATCCGGAAAAGATCAAGGCTGTCATCGAATGGCCGGTGCCTGAAACACGGAAGCAGCTCCAGCGCTTCCTCGGTTTTGCCAACTTTTATCGCCGGTTCATAAGAGGTTACAGCCAGATCGCCGCCCCCCTGCACGCTCTCACATCCACCAAGGTGCCTTTCCGCTGGAGTGCCGACGCCGACTCGGCGTTTAATGACTTGAAGAACAGATTTTCTCAAGCACCTGTCCTCATTCATCCAGATCCTGCGAAGCAGTTTATTGTTGAGATCGATGCCTCTGACACCAGGGTTGGGGCCGTGCTCTCCCAGCATTCCAGCAGGGACCAAAAGATCCATCCGTGCGCCTTTTTTTCACGGCGCTTATCCCCGACAGAGCGCAACTACGACGTGGGAGACCGGGAGCTGCTGGCCATAAAGCTCGCTCTTGAGGAATGGCGTCACTGGCTCGAGGGGTCCGAGCAGCCCGTGGTTATTTGGACGGATCACAAAAATCTCACCTATCTACAGACCGCGAGGCGGCTCAACCCAAGACAGGCCCGTTGGTCCTTATTTTTCTCCAGGTTCAACATCTCCCTCTCCTACCGCCCTGGCTCCAAAAATCAAAAGCCTGATGCCCTCTCTCGCCTGCACGCACCCCAAGACTTCGAAAAAGAGCCGGCCCTCATCTTACCTCCCACCTGCACCGTTGGAGCGATACATTGGCAGATAGAGGATTTAATCCAGCAGGCTCAACAGTCTGACCCTGACCCAGGCAACGGACCCCCTGATCGGACCTATGTTCCCCCTGCTGTTCGTCCCCGAGTATTACAATGGGCCCACACAGAGAAATTCTCCGCCCACCCTGGTGTTCGCCGCACAACCACATTCCTTTCCCGTTACTTCTGGTGGCCATCCATGTCCAGGGATGCCCAAGAATTTGTTCTAGCTTGCCCCGCCTGCGCACAAAATAAACCCTCTAACAGACCACCCGCGGGCCTCCTCCAACCACTCCCCGTCCCGGAACGCCCATGGTCTCACATAGCGTTAGACTTCGTCACCGGCCTGCCGTCATCCCAAGGCATGTCCACCATCCTCACTATAGTGGACAGATTTTCAAAAGCCTGTCATCTGATCCCCCTTCGCAAACTTCCTTCTGCTTTCCAAACGGCCCAGCTTCTGGTTAAGCATGTCTTTCGCCTGCACGGTATACCCCAAGACATCCTGTCCGACCGTGGTCCCCAGTTTATCTCCCGGGTCTGGAGAGAGTTTGCCTCAGCTCTCGGAGCCAGGTATACGCTCTCCTCCGGGTACCACCCCCAAACCAACGGCCAGACAGAGAGGCTGAACCAGGAGCTGGAGTCCGCCCTCCGCTGTTTAACATCTTCCAACCCGGCGGACTGGAGTAAGTACCTCCCCTGGGTTGAATATGCACATAATAGCCACACCTCCTCTGCGACCGGACTCTCCCCTTTTGAAGCCTTTCTTGGCTATCAGCCCCCCTTATTCCCCGCCAGTGTCCGACAGATTGCCGTCTCCTCCGTGCACCAACACATTCACCGCTGCCATGAGTTTTGGAATCAGACCAAGCAGGCCCTTCAAAGAACGGTGGAGCAGAACCGCAGGTTCGCCGATCGGAGGAGGGTCCCAGCCCCTTGCTACCGCCCCGGCCAGTTCGTTTGGCTTTCCACCCAGAACACCTCCATCCAATCCTCTCACCGTAAATTGGCTCCCCGTTATTCTGGCCCGTACGAGATTCAGACCATAATCAGTCCCACGGCCGTCCGTCTGCGCCTTCCCTCACACTCCCGTGTTCACCCCACTTTCCACGTTTCCCAAATCAAACCCGTACGTTCCAGTAACCTGTGCCCTCCAGCCGAACCCCCTCCTCCCGCCCAAGACCACCAGGCGCGTCGGATCCGCAGGGTCGTGGACTCCCGTCGGCGAGGTAGAGGTTTCCAATACCTGGTCGACTGGGAGGGCCGCTGCCCTGAGGATCGGTCTTGGGTACCGGGTTCCTTTGTCTCTGATCCTGCCCTGATCGAGTCCTTTTTGCCGTCCCGTCCTTCCACTTCCTCTGAGTCGCCAGGTGGCGACCGTTGAGGGGGGGGTGGTGTCAGAACTTAGCAGACAGCGCCATGCAGTTCTCTGCTGGCGCTGTCCCCTCTGCTCTCTCCACAGGTGACTGCAGCTGACTGGTGGGCGGGGCGCGCACACCTGCGGCTCGTTCTGCGAGTCAGCGCTGGAGCATAAGAGCAGCGCTCAGACAGCCGGTGGATGCCTGAGTGTTAGCATCAGTGGTATGCTTGTGTGGCCACTGTCTGTCAAACGATTATATGCTCGCATCTAATCAGTGCCTCTTGTCCTCTCAGGTTTCCCGTGCCTTGATCCAGCCGTGGCGCTTATGCACTTGTCTTGCCAGACTTCAGAGGAAAACCAGTCAGTCTTACTCGCCAGATTCCACCGGCTGTCCTCGACCACCTCGGGCGCTGCTCGGACCTCTCCTTGCTCCTTCAGCTCACCGCCGCTCAGTCACCAACCTCCATCAGAGCCGAAAGCGCTAAGTTCCTCCTCCGCTCCACTTCCCCCGGTCCGGTCCCCGAACCTTGTGGTAAGCGCCCCGCCCCTCAGTCCGTTATTTCTCTCACCGCAACCCAGCCTAAACTTGTTTTTCTCCCTAGATCCTCTCACCCCGGCTCCGTTCAGCCTTAAATTCTGTGATCAGCCAGCTCCGCTCCTGTAAATAAAACCTTTAAACTGCTCATTGTTGTCCCAAGTGTCTCTCTGCATGTGGGCCAAATACGTCCGAAACATGACAAAAACATTTAGTCTAAAATATTTAGACTAAAATATTAGTTACTAAGAGTTACTAAGTGATGTTTGAAAAATATTTTTGTCTCTTTTCTTTCCAGCTTCTGGGAGGTGATGTATAATCATCATCATTATCATTATTTTAAGAGCACTTTAACAAAAGGTAAAACAAAGTGCCAAATATCAGATAAGAGATAATGATAATAAAATGCTTGGTTGTTAAAATAGCAACAAGTTTAAATTGTGTATAAGTAGCCTAAAAAGTAAATTGGAATAGGGAATGTGTTGACGTCTGTTAAATTCTTTTTTATTATTATTTCAGTTGACGTCTCCTGTTGACGTGGGTTCAGTTTGACATTGGTGTCTGTTTAGTTCAGTTTGTCTGCAGTTGAAAACAATTGTTTATGAATTTGCTCTAATGACAGCTCAATTTTAAAACTAAGCCCTCTGTCCATGATGTTTCAGTAAAAGTAGCATGTAAAATGGAAATATTTGGATGGATATTTTATGAATAGGCCTTTTTTATGAATGTACTTTGTTAAAAGAAATACAATAAAAAAAACATGTGTTAGGCTATCAGTTGTTTTTGAAACACAGCATTCCAGGAACACAAAAGAAAGATTCATTTGCTGCATTGGGGGGTGGGGGGGGATATCTTTACCTATTTCAAGGGGAGGCTCACATTCAGTGAATTTGAAAACCCCTGCGCTAGCTTTCGGTAACTTCCGATCGCCCTGATGCGCGACTATGGTTTGTTTCAAACATACAGTTTGTTTTGCTTCGCTCCACTATCGTTCGATAGTGCTATGAGCGTTATTGCCGCATTAATATGGAATATTAATGTTGATTTAAAGGTGTTTTGTATGACTTTAGATTAGCCGATTTTAGCAACCGATCCCTACAGCGAACCCTAGCCTCCCGGAGCTGTATTCGCATTAATAAATCGAACGTTCTAAAAGTCTGCTGATGCTTACTGATAAAATCATTCTTTAAAATTTTATTTCATCAAATAATGCTTTGTTTACCTCAGGATTTGCATTGTGAATGGGTTGAAACACATACCAAATGTTGTTCTGAAATCGTTAAAGAACATGGAATGGAGTTAAATTAGCTTAAGTTGAATTTTGGTTCTTTAACTCAGATCTGTAGTGAACCAGGATTCACTGAATTATTCTGATGATGCTGCTGATGATAATCAACCACTATATTTTGTTTTCTGTTTCTTTTGTATGTACATAGTTCCATAGCTTCTTTTTAATCTTCATTTTGCTTAGTAGTTTTAGTTAAGTTTCACTAGCCAGTGCTCGAATCATCTCTTTCAACTATTGTCCTGATATCAGCTTTAGAGCTGATATTCACCGGACAATACCTAACAGACAGTTATTTATTGAACATTAAATAATTTTAAAACAGTGTGTAATTGCACAACAGCACGCTTCCGCTTGTTTGCTCAGGTTGGCAGATCAGTCTTTATTATTCACCTGAAAAAAAAAGAGTGCAAAGAGGTAACCGCACTGTCATTTCACAAAACTCTGGATTCAAGTAGCTTTACATACATATCAGGCAGGCCATTTCACTTTCTGGGTTTAATGTGCTCTTAAAACACAGTTTGAGATGTTAGCTTTTGGAGTTTTTATTGTTTGTTTTTGTGCATCTGCATATTATTTTACATCTTGCTGGCTTTCACTTTTCATTCTATTTTGAATTGCTAGTTTTTACACTGTATAAACACTGAGTTGAGAATATTAGTTTTTAAAAAGGGGAATATATGGTTGTTTTACAAGCAAAATTTCTTAAAAAATTTAAAAATGTTCCCTGACTTTAATAAGAAAATACTGAAGTTGATTATTAAAAGGCACAATCTGATCAGATTCACATCCAGGCAATGCAAAATACTGTTTATCATTAATCTACGGGTTTGTTTATCAATGTAAGTCTACAACCTCCCTGGAGAATGAGGCTGAATTTCATCAAGCCTATATGGTCCGACATTTTCCCCTAAGCTGGAACACTTAAAGTACACAGGGGTTCACGCTGCATCTTTACGCTGCTGATGTTTTCCCTTTTTTCAGCTCCATCCACTTCTACTCTGTTACAGTTTATAACCATTGTCATTATCTTTCACAGCGACATGTTTCTCATCTCAGACAAATCTCCTCTATTGCGCAGGGCGCTCTAGTGCATAATTACGCAAGCCGAAGGCTGAGTTTGAAGTTGTTCTCTGAGCACGTTTTGTTTGTGGTTGGAGCGGACTGAATGATTACTTTCTGCTTCGCTTTTAGCCCACTAATAGTCTTAAAGGTGGAATCCTTTAGGAAATAAAGCACTTTTTATGCATTGCAATAAAAAGTATGTGCGCAGCTTTTCACGCTCTTTACCTCGCTGGTTTCTAAGTGAGGCACAAAGCCTCACTTAGAGGAACATAATGAAGACATGATGAAAATTTTATGTCACTGGCCTCATTAAAAATATTTAAACAGAAAAACTTTGATTTGTTTAATACTTATTTTACTAATGTCTACTGTAAAAAATTGGTAACCGGACTGAAATAGTCACTCTCAAAGCTTCTACAGCTGTAGTAGTAGGGACAAATCCTTTATGTGTATCCAAGACTGAATTAACGTCTTCAATAATTCAGAGATGATTTTTCACCTACCTGATGCATAGGACGCATGTAGATAATGCGGTTTCTCTCTGGAGGCATTCTTAGTATCTGATCTAGAACCTGCTCCATGTCTAGCTTCTTACATTGAGCAAAATCGAATCTATTTACTATGGGTGCCCTTTCGATTCTCAGCTGCTTCAAAACACGACATCTAGTGGCTGTAGAAAGACAAAAGAAAAAAAAGTTTATATGTAGAGATTTAAGAAGACATCTATGAATTCATTTTACATTTAAACATTTTTCATTGCTTGAATGTAAAAAAATACTCTTAAATACTCAAAATCTTGAGTATTTAGGAGTATTTTTTTACAGTGCAAAAAAGTATAATTTTGTCTCTCTAGACACTGCGTGGATATATTCACATTTTGTTTGGGTCATACATATCCATTCAGTTTTTCTATTCCCATATATGTTTTTGAACAATAATGCCCCAGTGGGGGGCGCTGTTGAGCAGGTGATCTAGTAGGACGTGTTTTTTCCAGGCACCTGTCAAACTTCTGATTTTAAGCTTCGTTGTGCTTGGTAGTCTAACAACCTACAACAAATCTACTTTGTGAACACATGTTTAAGGAGAGTATACCAAGTCCAAATGGCAACGCAGCAGCGGAAAAACAAAACATGAAGAGCCGGCTAAGGTGCAACCTAGCATAGCCTCGATGCTAACTATGACTGCCCTGGACTGGAAATGAACGCAAGAAACACTACAAATCCTACTATCGCTCAAAGCTGACTTTGCAGAAGTAATAAAGATAGAAATGAGAAACGCAAGTGCTGACAAATTTAAAGACTTGGAGGCAAAAATGCGGAGGTGCAATATCCGAATAATTGGAGTGCCTGAAGGAAATGACATGAGCAATATAACCACGGTGGCAAGGCTGTTAAAAGGTGTTACAACTGGGTAGAGGTTCTTGTGGACTGCTCACACAGAACCCCGGGGCCTGTGAGGAGGGACAGCAAGCCAAGAGCAATTATCACCTCCACTACTTCCAGGACAACGCAGAGGTGTTGAGTCAGGCACACGCCAGCGGACCCCTGCGATACAATGGGCACCCATTTTTTTGGAAATCCGAGTTTTAAACACAATTGAGAAAATGCTACATGATATTTGAGCAGGCGGAGGCAGGCTCGTGGTCTTTTCACACCCACTTTCCGATTGACAGCCGAAGTTCGGGACCTGGACGAGGAGCAGGCCACCTGGTCCAGATGTCCTTGGCTGGCGGTGGACGCTGGGTCCAGGGTTGGCACTTCTGCTCTCCCCTGGAATATGAGGGGGACTAAGGTATCGAGGGCAGAGTGTGGGGGAGGTAGTAGCTCAGGGTTTGTGGGTATGGGGGGGGGGGGTCTTTTTGGTTACCACGTTTAGTTCATGTTGGCCCCATCTCCGGGTGGGTTGGCCCGTGGGTCGTCTGGTACGTATTGAATAATACTGTGTTAAATAAGTATTAAATAATTTACAGTATTAAACAATACTGTATATTCTTCAGTGATGGTATCAAGGTGTTGGTTATTTGTACCTGTAATACTTTATCGGCTGGTTCTGCTGTTCTTTTTATATCTCTTTGCAGGTGAAGAACCAGACTCAGAGGATATTGTATTGCTGCCTCCCTTTTCTCTCCCTTTTTTCACCTTTTTTCCATTTTAGGCATTTTGTCTCATCTGTTTCTCTCCTTTTTTCCCCTCTTCTACCATTCTAATAAAGCCTATTTAATTTATAAATCAAGCGGAGCACTACGGTGAAAGCAGTAAGACTTAACTTGTGAAAGTAAAATCTGTTGGCCTCTTTTTGGCATTAAGACAATTCTTATTGTCACATTGCCAGACAGGACACACAAAAAAAGACCTAGATTTGATTTATGCTGTACAAGTCCAGAAAAGGCGTAGTGTTCCCTTGCCCGGAAGTGGGTCACCGGGGCCCCACTCTGGAGCCAGGCCTAGAGGTGGGACACGCTGGCCTTTCTTGTTGTGTCTCTGCTCTGTCTTTTCTAACCCCCAGTCGGTCGAGGCAGATGACTGTTCATATTGACCTCGGTTCTGCTGTAGGTTTTCCTTCCCGTTAATGGGGAGTTTTTCTTTCCGCTGTTGCTTCAGTATGAGGGATTGCTGCAAAGCCAAGAACAATGCAGATGACTCTCCCTGTGGCTCTACGCTTCTCCAGGAGTGAATGTTGCTTGTCGGACTTTGATGCAATCAACTGGTTCCCTTATACAAGACATTTTTGACTAATCTGTATAATCTGACCCAATCTGTATAATATGATTGAATTTTACTTTGTAAAGTGCCTTGAGATGACATCCGTCCGTCCGTTTTCTTCCGCTTATCCAGGGCTGGGTCGCGGGGGTAGCAGCTTCAGTAGGGAGGCCCAGACGTCCCTCTCCCCGGCCACTTGGGATGACATGTTTCATGAATTGGCGCTATATAAATAAAATTTAATCAAATACCAACGCTTTAAAGTGGGGGTCTGCTGACCTCGACTCGGGACGTCGTGTGTTGGTTGGCGGAACACTTAAGACCTCCTTAATCCCACCAGCACGTCTTCCATTGAGGAAGCAGAGCCTGAGGACTCCGGGTCGGGTTCTCTCATCTCTGGTGCTGAGGTCACCGAGGTGGTTTAAAAGCTCCTCGGTGGCAAGGCCCCGGGGGTGGATGAGATTTGCTCTGAGTACCTTAAGGCTCTGCATGTCGTAGGGTTGTGTTGGTTACCGCGTGGACATCGGGGGCAGTTCTCCTGGATTGGCAGACTGGGGTGGTGGTCCCCCTACTTAAAAAAGGGGGAATTCACACGCTTAAGCCTCCCTGGTAAGGTCTATTCCGGGGTTATGGAAAGGAGGGTCAGTCAGATAGTTAAAAATCTCGGATTCAGGAAGAGCAGTTGTGGTATTCGTCCTGGCCGTGGAACACTGGATCAGCTCTACACCCTCAGCAGGATCCTGGAGGGGGCATGGGAGTTTGCCCAACCAGTCTACATGTGCTTTGTGAATCTGGAGAAGGCATTTGATCGTGTCCCTCGGGGGGCCCTGTGGGGGGTACTCCGGGAGTATGGAGTACTGGGCCCTTTAATAAGGGCTGTTAGGACTCTGTATGACCGGTGTCGGAGACAGGTCCGCATTGCCGGCATTAAGTCGGACTCGTTTCCAGTTAGAGTTGGACTCCACCATTGTTGCCCTTTCTCAACGATTCTGTTCATAACTTTTATGGACCGAATTTCTAGGCGCAGCCAAGGTGTTGAGGGGATCCGTTGTGGTGGCCTTAGGATTGCATCTCTGCTATTCGCGGATTACGCGGTTCTATTAGCTTCATCAGGATGTGATCTACAGCTCTCACTGGAGCAGTTCACAGCCGAGTGTGAAGCGGCCGGGATGAGGATCAGTGCCTCCAAATCCGAGACCATGGTCTTGAGCCGGAAATGGGTAGAGTGCCTTCTCCGGGTTGGGGAGGATGTGCTGCCCTTAGTGGAGGAGTTTAAGTATCTTGGGGTCTTGTTCACCAATGAGGGGAAGCTGGAGCGGGAGATCGACAGGCTGATTAGTGCTGCGTCTGCTGTGAAAATGGCGCTGTACCAGTCCGTTGTGGTAAAGAGAGAGCTGAGCCAAAAAGCAAAGCTCTTGATTTACCAGTCAATCTACGGTCCTACCCTCATCTATGGCAGGGGTTAAAGTAAAAATAATCAGTTTGACTGAAAATAATTTCCAGTCAGCCCATATATTCCTGGGGCCGTGGACGTCAAGCCACATTAGTTACCTCACGTTACTTATTGTGCAAAGTCAACTTTAACCAAATCTGGTAGTTTTATAATATCCATTGACAATTCCTGTATCTCTCCCACCTTTCAGCTTCAAGCCTTGGCGCCATCCTGCACAGCCTTTTCCATCCTCTCCTTCACATTCCACATTCCACATCCATAACATCACCTGGTTAACTTTCATCTCTGCAGCATCAAGTTCTTGCTTCACACTTTTGCCAAACGGGTTCACAGTCCACTCACCTCTCGACTTTACAACGTCAGCTTCCTTCCCTCCCTGTCCCCCAGAAAACCCTCCATAAACTGCAGCTAGTTCAACAGACATCAACTTGCATCATTACATCATCTACTTCACACCTGTACGTTAATGCCACTGGGCTGCTGTAACTTGTCTGTCTGGCAGGTGTTTTTGGGTTGGATTAAAAATTAGACCATAGATCCACAGGAGGCTTTTTCAGCTGGTTCTGGTGCGTGTCGCTCTCTGAGAATCGCCTTTCTCTTGCTTCACCCAGTTAGAACCCGTTCTCCAGTCCATGTTGCAGCTGCAGTTTTGTTTTATCTTTTTGACATAGTTTCCTTAATAATCTGTAAGCATCAAAATCCTTGTGATTTTATTTAGTGTCCTGGTATGCAGTGGCTCATGAAGTGGACGTTGCTGCATATTGACTGACAGCCGCTCTGCCTGCAGCTCTGCCTTCTTTGTTTCAGAAAAGCTCAGTTCTTTCCTGCCGAATCAGACCCAGTTAAATGTGGGGACATTGTTTCACATTCCGACCCTTCTTCTTCTTAAAAAACAAAAAAAAACAAAAAAAAAAAACGTGTCATGCTAAATTAGCCTGAGCTAGTATGTTACTGTTTGAGTTTTAAATAAAACATATTTTATTGGTTAGTCGCGGCATTTATCAGCTAAATTACTGGAAGCCAGGGAATAAAGGCTGACAGATGATGTGGCCACAGATGGAAATAACTCATTAATTAACTGCAAGGGCAGCGACAGACACGCTTACTGAGGGAAGTGGTTCTCAGCTGTTCATTCCCCTGAACTTTATGACCTGCTGGTTTGCATAAATCCAAAGAAACCCTTTGACCACCACTACTTTCATTCATGCCATCTGTGGTTCTTAAAATACTCTTCCAAAAGTTAAAATGATTGAACATCGATAAACCTCAGACTGGCAGATGTCCGCTTTGCACAGACCCACCCTACTCTCTTATTGGCTAATGTCCCGGCTCTGCCAAATTTCATTGGTTGAGCGCAGCTTCAGTTTAAAACCTTGAATAAAAAGTCTAGATTGAACTTTTTGTGCTCACTTTCAAAATGACGGAAATCTGTCGCAGCGACGGAGAACTTTAACCCATGATCTATGGTCATGACCGAAAGAACGAGATCCCGGATACAAGCGGCCGAAATGAGTTTTCTCCATAGTGTGTCTGGCCTCTCCTTTAGAGATAGGGTGAGGAGCTCAGACATCCGGGAAGGACTCAGAGTAGAGCTGCTGCTCTTCCATGTTGAAAGGAGCCAGTTGAGGTGGCTCGGGCATCTGGTTAGGATGCCTCCAGGACAACTCCCTGGTGAGGTGTTCCGGGCATGTCCCACCGGGACGAGACCCAGGACATGTCGGAGGGACTATGTTTCTCAGCTGGCCTGGGAACGCCTTGGGATTCCCCCGGAGGAGTTGGCCTAAGTGGCTGGGGAGAGGGACGCCTGGGGCTCCCTACTGAAGCTGATACCTCCACGACCTGACCTAGGATAAGCGAAAGAGGATGGATGGAATTCCAGAAAAGGGCCAGACGTATAGCCACAGATCTCACCCACCTACATCACAGAAAGTTTTAGACATCCATGCAAATGGCACAATTCTCTAACTTAAAGATTTTGAATAATTGCACATTTATTTACATCATCCTGTAAACTGACTATCGAGTGACTTATCTTGAGTATCACTTAACTTGGACATTCAACTTGAACATTTGAATTTTTGAAAATCACCATTAACAAACTTTAACTTCTTGAGCATTTGCTGGATACACTCATGCAATTGCACAACAATCTACATAATCTGTAAAGGGAGTGCCGTCTTTTTGACTTGAACATTTTATCGAATACTATGGATGATTTGCACACTCAGCTTCTCAGGAAGCGTTGGTACTAGGGCTGTCAATCAATTAAAAAAAATAATCAAATTAATTACAAAAATAATCAAATTAATTACAATTTAGATTAATTAATTAATCTAAATTAATCGCATATAATTTTTGCTGTGAAAGTATTTCAAATATTTAAATTCAAATGATTCAATGAATAATCAGCATTAGATACATTAAAGTTCAAAAGCTCTTTTATTCAGACGTTTTAACATGTGTCGTTGTGACCATTAGCTTTCACTTTTATTCCGCGTTGGGTTTTTAGTTATGTTTTTGACTTTATTTATTGTTAGTTTTCAGTTTCATCATCCCTTCTCACTCAGCCTTCACTTCACTCCCTCTGCAGTCAGTTGCACCTGTTAGCTATTTACTAATCAATCAGTCAGACACTTTCCACCTGTTAGCTCCCCTATTTAAACCTCCCTCTGTTCTCATTTCCTCACTGGTCCGTCATCATTCAACACACTCTCCATGCCAGTCATCTGTGTGCCTTTGGAACCCTGCCTTCTGTTTCTCGTTTAAGGTTAGTCCTGCTACCTGCCTCTGAAAAGCTGTGGACACTGCTCCCCGCCTCTGTGAAGCTGTGGACACTGCTCCCCGCCTCTGTGAAGCTGTGGACACTGCTCCCCGCCTCTGTGAAGCTGTGGACACTGCTCCCCGCCTCTGTGAAGCTGTGGACACTGCTGCCCGCCTCTGTGAAGCTGTGGACACTGCTGCCCGCCTCTGTGAAGCTGTGGACACTGCTGCCCGCCTCTGTGAAGCTGTGGACACTGCTGCCTGCGGTTCCACGTACTCTCACTCCGGGCCGTTAGCTCCTGGCATCATCTGCACCCCTGTTTCTGCGCAGTCCTGCCCCGCTGGTTACATCATCCATCATCCTTTCAATAAAAACTCTCAACTTTTAGTCCCATGTGTGTGGTTCTGAGTTCATCAGTAAACAAAGCTTTGCCTGGACTCTGCTGTTGTTTTGGGCTGAGACCTGTGTTGCCAGACACAGCAAAAATAATCAATTTGACTGAAAGATATTTCTCGTTAGCCCGTATATTCCCAGGGCCGCAGACGTCATGTCACATTACGTACCACACTTGCTTATTGTGCAAAGTCAATTTGAACCAACTCTGGCAGTTTTAAAATATGCATCAACAATTCCTTTCAGCTTAAGAGCCTTAGTGTCATCATAGATAGCCCTCTCCTTCACTTTCCACATCTGTAACATCACCTGGTTAAATTACTTTCATCTTTGCAGCATCAAGCAAGTTCCTCCTTTACACTTTTGCCAAACTGGTTCACAGTCCACTCACCTTTGGACTTTACCATTTTAACTCCCTCCCTGTCCCCACAAAAACACTCAAACAGCAACTAGTACAAAAGACAGCAGCTCGCATCATTACATCAATTCCAATTGATGGAAATCCTTCGCAGCAACGGAGAACTTTAATCCATGGATTATGAAACTCATAATTAAAGTAGGCCTCATTTGGTAGACAAATACTTGTGTAGTTTATATTTGAAATTATTTGGAGAAACAAAACTGAACAAATGAAACAAATTATATTGATAAAGAAATGGAGTATTGCCATAAAGGTTTAAAATAAATAAAATTTATATATAGCACTTATATATAGCACATCAGTTTGTGGTCACTTTCTCTTAGTTACCATGAATGAACATCATCTTGGGACAGTCTTTGAGGACCAGGTCAGTAATTCCACAGTTGGTCAGAGTGATGCCCACCAGGTTCTTACTCTTCAGGGACAAAACCTGACCAAGAAAAGTATGTCAAGAATGAATGTATATACATTAGACCAAATGCAGCTTACTTTATCTAAACAAACAATGTCATGTTTGGGGTGAATCACCCAAATAAATGTCAAAGGGTAACCTGTGCAGGTAGGCTACATGTATGTGGCTTTTTCTCAGTGGAATGAAAACATCATCATACAATCCATGAGGGATGGGTGTTTATGTATGTATGTGATCTTCATTGCTGCATATTCCATATTATAAGAGACTTTGGGCTGGCTTCTTTTTCCCCAACAGCACCCTTTTTCTGGTTATTGCACCATACAACATGAGCCATTAGCCAGCCTGCCAAGAGCAGCTGAATCGCTTCAGAATTAAAAGCCTCAATAAAAGCAGTGGCTGTGGAGTGATTAAAAACGCAAGAAAGCCGAGCATGAGCACATGGTTTAGAGGGTCAACAGAGAGAAACAAAGTCAAATAAAATAGGCAATTGATCAGAAAATACAGCATCATGGGTTTCAAGATTAAGAACAGAGGGACCTTGTGATAAAACCAAGTCCAGTGTATGCCCACATTTCTGAGCAGGACCATTTACAGACTGAGTAAAACCAAATCCAAAAAGTCATTCACTAAAGGCTTCTTATTACAACAAACACTATGTCTGTACCTGTACGTGATCATCCTCAGTGACTGGGTCTGATGTGCTGGTTGATTTGTCAACCATCCGTTTTCTCTTTACTTTTACTCGAGGCCTAGCTTTTGAAAGATCTATAAGAGGCAAAGATATTATATCCGTTAGCCAAAATGTAACCATTACTTGAGAATTAAGGGGGTTGGGGAGGGGGGGGGGGGGGGGGGGGGGGGGCAAACAGAAATATTTTTTAGTTTGCAAATTATTTGCCATTACGTCACAGGTTTTAAAATACGCTTACATCATCTGCGATTGGAACTGTGGCGTATCTGCATTTGGGGCCAGGCCCCACCAGATGTCACTGTGGAGCTCTATGTTCACAATAATCAGTGGGACATGATTGTTCTTTATAGAGGCATATTGTAAAAAAGACAGATTCTCTTACCAATTAAATTCTGTAATAAACATCTGTGTCTATATATCTAAGTCTGCCAGATTGCTGACAAGCTTGGTAGGCTTAAACCTTATGAGGCGCCTTGATATCGGGGCCGGCCCACCAACGTTTGTTTAAACCATGGACATCTGAAATCGCAGTGCACATGCCCAAAACGCTCTCAGTATACAGCCGTGGAGCACAAATCCTCAAGCCCCAAGCTCGGATGGTCCAATCAAAATACTTGAATTGCACATGTTATGTTTAGGTTCTGCCGGATAGCGTGCGACCATCTGGGCAAGGCAAATTTATTTATATAGCACATTTCAGTACAAGGACAATGAAAAGTGCTTTATATGATTAATACATTGGAAAATAAAAATAGAATAAAAGCAACTAGACAAACTGTTGGAATAAAATATAGAAAATGTAAGCAAACTAGGAAAATTGAAACTAAAAGTTGTCCTTGCTGTCTCACTAAAGGATTGATGTGATTCTTCTGTTCAATAAATGAACAATATGAGTCAGCCTTTATTTATAATTCTATGTATAACAATTAAATTACATTTAGCTTATATAAAATGTATTTTCTAGTATGTTGTTTATGCCAATTTATCTGTTTAATTAAAATTGATCCAAGTCAGGTTGTGTGCACCACAAAAAAAAAAAAGTTGCTGCTAATAGGTGTTAGGTTTTTGTACCACACTTAACTTATTTTGCCAGAGACGCCACATGATCAGAATGTTGTTCACAGACTTTAATTCACCAAAACTTTTTTTTTTAGTCATTTTATCTAGTTGCTTTGAATCATTTTAATTTAAGTTATTAAAAACCAAAACTGGATTTATCAGACCTTTAAAGGGGGTTTCTAAATTACATTTCACCTTATTTTTGAAAGTAAGCACTTTTATCTTATTTTTTTATTATTTTTACCTGTGTGTTTAACAGCATGCTTCTATTTGCCTTTAACTTTGCTGCTCTTTTATCACGGCTAATTGGGAGGAACGAAGGCATCACTCAGGGTGCTCACGCTAATGATGAATCTACCTAGGCTCTATAATTAGGTATGGAGTAGCACAGTATTAGCTTGGGCTAATTTTCATCGCTGCGTTTGGGTACTATAATATACTTAGATTGTGTGAATGTTGCGAGTGTGGGTGGGTGAATGTGGCTCTAGTATAAAAGGGCTTTGAGTGATCAGCAGCACTTAAATACTGCTGTACAATTTCAGCCCATTCGCATTTAGTCAGTCAGGGCTTCAAAGGTGTTCACAAAACCTGCTTGCTGCTTAAAACAGTATTAAAAATGTTGTTTTAAAGAATACAAAAATAAACAACAAATTGTGGAGCTATGAGGTCTCCTACAAAAAAAACATAATACATCAGAGAGAGGAACAGTGTAATCAGTTTGGTGGGAACAAAACAAGAAATACTCTTAAGTTGAGTTCAAAGGAAGTCATAGATTTGAAACTCACCATCACCTGATTCAGATTCTAAACACTCCATAGAGGTGTGCGTGCAAGATCTTGTTAAAGGCCGTCTTGGAACAAAGTCCCTTGAGCCCTTATTATGCTGGGAACAAATAACAGATGTTAACCCAGCATTGGTTAGTTGTCTGCCTCTGTGTCTTTCCTGTAGCGTCGACGACCCAGTAGAAGCACAGGCTGAAGTCAGGTTATCCACAATGATGGGACCAGAACTCTTCTCTTTCTCACTTGTGAAACTGTCCCCTTTCTGTGTGCCAGACTTGGCATAGTCATTGGTCCTATTGCATGGAGTAGATCTTTTAGTGGTTGGTTTGGTGTTCCTGTCAGTTAACTTCCCAAATCTATCTGTATGTCCAGAGTGAGCCGTGCCAGCTCCTACCATACTCAAAGATCCAATTATAGGCCTTGTTCTGCTGCTTGACGCTGCCCCGGTACTGCCAGTGCTTTGTACTGACCCACTGTCTGCTCCTTGTCTTACAGTGGCCCCAACAATCTCAGAGGTCCTTTCTTTACTGCCAGATCTCCTGCAGTTCTCTGCAGCAGCCTTTATGTCTGCCTTAATCTGTTCGCTGGTTACCTGACAGCTCTTCTCACAGGTGCTCTGTGACACTTGAGCATTTCCCGGATCAGAGAAAGCAATGCTGTTGCATCGTCGTAGGGGAGTCTTTCCTTTACCTGGATGAAAGAAAGCATGCACACAAACTTAGTTCTTATTACAGTAATGGAGAAATATGGGCAGAATAAGACCGAAATATTTAAGTTGACAAACGTGCCTTTGTTACCGTATTTTTTGGACTATAAGGCACACTTAAAATCATTACATTTTCTCTAAAACATCTTATAATCCGGTGCGCCTTATATATGATTAAAGTTGTGCTTATTGACGGATTTCATGTGGTACAGTGCACTCACAAAAATGTAAAAATGTGCAAGTACGACTCTGGTAAGCAAAGAAGTCACTCCACTCAATGGATATTCGGAGCATTACAGTACACTTTGTCACTACCTTATCGGACCCACGAGCAGTCTAAAAGACTGCCTGACTGTAATATCGAAACTAGAAGTGCATTTATGTAAAGGCCCCCATATACTTGGGCGTATTTCACTCTGTGGAGGTCCGCGCGTACTGGAGCCATACTCAAAGCAGAGTCTGCGTGGACTTTGCGTAGACTCTGCTTTGATACTTGCAGAGCTCAATTTTTACGACCGCGTACGCGGTGTCACACTAAACTTCTCGGCCAAAAGAAGTCTTTACATTACACTGTTATATATATATATATATATATATATATATATATATATATATATATATATATATATATATATATGTAGATGGGAGCCTGCTGGAAAAGAAATGGTTCTAGGAGCTTAGCTAGCAAATCACACATTTTACCATCTGTGTAAAAGTGTAAGAATTGTAGGAATTTGTCACAAGTGAAAGCAATGATACGCTTGACTATGAAGGGTAAAATGTTCATGGAGAGTCAGCACAGAGTCCACCAAAGTCACAGTATGCGCCCAGTACGCCCGAGTATGTGGGAGCCTTTAGGCAGTCCGTGGCCTGAGTACACGTTAGCAACAATAAACCTAGTAAGTTAATTCAATATAAAAGTTACGTTTATTTTGGCCTAATGTTAAAAACAGAGCAGTGTAGTCCCAACAGAGACGGATAGCTCTCTCTCTCTGGAGAGACCTGTGTACATAAAGGGGCAGAGTACTATTACATACATGGGAAGAATACTTAGAGTGAATTATAATTCGGCGCGCTTTATGTGTGGACAGACACACTTAGACGCGTTAATTCACAGACAATGCGGGTGAAGTGTCTTGCCTAAGGACAAAGACAGTCAGAGCAGGGGATCGAACCGGCAACCCGCCAATTGCAAGACAAACCCCCTAACCTCTGTGCCACTGTCGCTCAATTTTATCCCACTTTGTAATCCAGGGTGGTATACATGTGCAAAATCAGTGGCTCTCCTCCCTGCTCTCTTGAGGCACAGTTCCACCAGCCCGCCCTACTCGGCTCTCCACGCTCTGATTATTTTCGGCCACTTTAGTGATTCCATCAGCCTACAAAGACCTGGTATAGGCAAAAACCTTGGGAGAGAGAGATAGAAAAGGACGGGCGAAGCCTTTTAGCTTGCGAAAGTCAGGCCTCTCAGCCGAGGGAGCTTCCAGGGTTTCCCCAGTGTCCAAGGTCTGAATAGTGGTCAAAAATCCCAAACTATACCGCTGCTCTCTCCGGCTGTTTTCATCCACTGAGTAAAAATCTTTTACCTCACCCATGGAAAGGCGAGGCGAACAGTCTGGAATACCAAATCACAATCCACACGCAACAACAGTAAACAGGAAGTGACGCAATATGCCTTATTGCAATCTCAGGAGGTGAAGAGTTTGAAGTAGTACATAACATATAGTTTACACAAGCCTAGAGGGCCCTCTTGCGGCTATAGGTGGTACTGTTAACTGGTTCATGTTGGTCAATATGAATTTCCATTTAAAACTGATATATGTCGCACCTGACTACAAGTCGCAGAAACGGCCAAGCTATGAAAAGAAAGTGTGACTTATAGTCCGAAAAATATGGTATATACTGGCTAAAAAAAAAAAAAAAAAAAAAAAAAAGGTCACATACTAACTGTCATGGCTGGCTTAATGTATTTAGCCCACATGCAGAAGCACACTCGGGAGAGACAGGTACGTTTTTATAGGTTTATTAAAGAACCAGGAAACAGGGGAAATTCTGCCTCAGCAGAGGCAGTGTCTGGCAGCGGTCAGGGATCAGGAAACAGGGTCAATCACACTCAGTGGATGGAGAGCCGTCTGGGGAGGAAGCAGTGGGGACTCAGCGCCAGTTGTGTGATGGTGGCCACAGGTGTCCGAGAGACCAGTGGGTCGAAGGTGGGGCCGGGTCCGAGCAGCACCGGGGAATCCAGAGGACCAGTACGGCGAGAGGAACCAGATGATAGCGGATGAGACGAACTCCAAGCGGAGAATGATAATGCGTGGAGCAACTGTCACAACTGACTTTACTGAGTCACGAGAGGGAGTGGGCTGTCATGAGGAGGTACCACAAACGTTAACAATCCGGCGTCCTCTCGCCGTCTGCGTGGTGTTTAAGTAGTGCCACCCGATGCTGCTCAACTGCCCGCAGGTGTGGGCTCCGCCCACCAGTAAACCCCGAACACCTGTGGAAAAAATCTGAGGCAGCAGAGCCGGCAGCAAGCTGCACAGCCCTGCTAGCTGAGTCCTGACACTAACATTGCGTTGGACCGCCTTTAGCTTTGATTACAGCAAACATTCACTGTGGAATTGTTTCTGCAATGCCACAAGATTTTTTTTCCACCCAGTGTTCCATTAATTTTTCACCAAGATCTTGCATTGATAATGGGAGAGTCCGTCCGCTGCACAAAGCCTTCTCCAGCACATCCCAATGATTCTCAACGAGGTAAAGGTCTGGACACTGTGGTGGCTAATCCATGTGAAAAAATGATGTCTCATGCTGCCTGAACCAGTCAATTACAATTCGAGCTCATGCTGCCTAAAGCAGTCAATCACAATTCGAGCTCATGCTGCCTGAACCAGTCAATCACAATACAAGCTCATGCTGCCTGAACCAGTCAATCACAATTCGAGCTCATGCTGGCTGAACCAGTCAATCACAATTCGAGCCCGATGAATCCTGGCATATGCCCATGCCATTAGGCAATGGAAAAATGTTGAGCTAAATACAGGGTAGGGACAGGGGCTAACATGTCGTAGTTGCCCTATTAGTGACCTTAATAGTCCTATTAGTGTGATTATTCTGACAACAATTTATAAGCTGCTACTTCTAACTATGTCCAGAACAAAAGTTTTTCACAACTCAAGAAGCCTTGTTTCCTTCTACTTAAGCACTTTGGTGTGTGTGGTCTGTGATGTGCTCACACCTTTTGCACAGGAAGCTGGCTCCTGCACACAGATAGGTGGTATCAGCCGTGAAACAAGACCTTCCTCTTCCTCACTATCAGAGTCTGAGACAACAAGTGGAAGTTTAGGAGCGACAGCACCAGGTACTTTATGCTGCTGGTTTAAACCGCTGGGGCCTAGAGTTGGAAGAACAAAATATATCAGAAATTATTAAAATATAAGTTAAACTTTTGAGATACATAAACACAAGCACTTTTAAAGCAGCGCTGTGTAACCTTTAGCCACTTGGGGTGCTAGACCTGTAACCTCCAGTTTTATTACCCTGATGGCCACTGAATACACTGCACTGTGGCAAAATTAAACAATCTCCCTCCGTGTTTTGGAATCTGATATCAGACCACTTTGAATTCAGCAGACTGTGGAGTCATTGAGTTACTAGTAAAAAAAAAGCTACATTCGCCCCTTTAGATCAAATCCAACATCAGAGCACCAAAAATATGTCTGATCAGTTAAGTGTCACAGTTGTTTTGTTGTGTCTGAGCTCAGACTGCCGTAACCTAGAATGGGCCGTGTGACCCATTCAACAACGGAGCTGACCCTCTCAAGTTACATAGGCGAGTTTCAGAGAAGGACAACTTGCACAGAGCATTCATGGACTCTGGCAGTGGTGTATGTATATTCATCTGAAAAATTATTTTATATATCTCAACTTAAGCTAATGCTTGGCTCAAAACATACACAGTGCTGCTTTAAGTACAATATTATAGTTTTCATATCCAAGGAAAATTGTTCTGAACCTGGTTGTTCCTCATCAGGAGGTTGTGATGTTCCAGCTTGACAAATGTTTTTTATTCCCATTCTCCCTTCTGTTTCTTTCAGGTCTAAATGAGGCTCAATTTCAATTTTCTCCTCCTCATATACAACCTCGTCTGCTTCATCTTCATCTTCTTCCTGCAATCCATTTATTTCGAGTGGCTCTAGTGGAAGAAACAGACAGAATTATTATTCCTTGTGTCTACTGCATTGTGGGCAAGCTAAGTATTTTTTATTTATGTCTGATATAGAGATATACAGACAGACAGAAAGAGAGACAGACAGAAATGGACAGATCAGAATAGATAGACACGAACAGACACATGGGATAGTTATGGGACTTTTCCATTGGGTCTGTCTATCCCGCACTACTCCACTTGCCCTGCCTGAGTGCTGCTCCACTGTACCGCTTTTGGTTTTTAACAGACCGAATAATGTGGTAGCTTTAAGCCCCACCTTCGTTTTGCTCCCTGCTGCTATTAAGCATTACTGAAGAAATATGTGAGTAACGATAAAAAAAAGACGGCTCACCCGCTACTACCATCTAATGTAGAACAGATTACTAGATCAATGTGTGCTTCTGTGCTTTTTTGTTTCTCTTGTTGTGTCTCTGTTCTGTCTTCTGTAACCCCAGTCGGTCGAGGCAGATGACCGTTCATACTGAGCCCGGTTCTGCCGGAGGTTTTTTTTCCCGTTAATGGGTGGTTTTTCTTCCCACTGTCGCTTCATGCTTGCTCAGTATGAGGGATTGCAGCAAAGCCATGTACAATGCAGATGACTCTTCCTGTGGCTCTACGGTTCCCCAGGAGTGAATGCTGCTTGTCGGGACTTTGATGCAATCAACTGGTTTCCTTATATAGGACATTTTTGACCAATCTGTATAATCTGACCCAATCTGTATAATATGATTGAACTTGACTTTGTAAAGTGCCTTGAGATGACATGTTTCATGATTTGGCGCTATATAAATAAAATTGAATTGAATTGAATTGAATTGAATATAGGAAATTTTTGACCAATCTGTATAATCTGACCCAATCTGTATAATATGATTGAACTTGACTTTGGAAAGTGCCTTGAGATGACATGTTTCATGAATTGGCGCTATATAAATAAAATTGAATTGAATTGAATAAATAAAAATATAAAGAATATATAAATAATGTAAATGTGAAAATGTCTTGAATTTTTTTATGGATAAAATAATCCACCGGGTAGATATCTGGATCATAGATCAGGTTCTGACATGTCTCTTTTGCTCTCTCTCCCTCTGTGTGTGTGTGTGTATGTGTGCACGCCTGTGTGAGAGAGAGAGGAAGGAGACGAAAAAAGTGGAGAGGGAAGGAAAGGCTGATTTATCCCAAGCTGGTAAAATTCTGTTAAAATTTTGGGCTTTTTGTATAGGCTGGATATTGGGTATTTACATTACACTGCGCTGACTCAGAAGTGTTCTTTAGGTTAGATCCACTATCAACAGCAGAGCAGCAAAGCTCCAGAAGCACTGGGACAAGTAGCGGAATGGGCTCCCCAGCAGCGGCTGCTGAGAGAGTTCTGCCCTGCGTCGTCAATGCAATAGTTAATCCAGTGTTTCCCTCTCCGTAGTATTGAGTCTGCGACTGAGTTGAAATTTTTCCCCCTTGTTCCACTGTCAGCTGGCTGGCTGTGCGCAGCTAAAGCTTATCGCTGACTAGCAGTCTGCTCATGTAAGAGTTCTACTCGACAACCACCGTACTGCCACCTGAGTAGGGTCTAAAACAAACCCAGCTGGGTAAGGAAAAAATCTATTCGAAAAAAACTTAAAGCGCATAGTGTGGAGCAGAGTACAGGCCAGTGGTGTCCGTGGAAAAGTCTCATAAGTTAGTTGGGTGTGACATGACAAATACTTGTCCTGAAAATGTCTGGTACAGCCCTCTACCGAATCAATAAAGCAATGTTTCACACCTGAACTCAAGAGGACAATGCAACATTTTGTAGCTCAACTTTAAAAGTGACACTAAAACAGAACAGTGAAGACTCCAACCTTTAACTGAAGTCAGCTATACGTGAACATTCATGTTTCTTTGGGAACTACATTAAAGGAGGAGAGGTGGACTCAACCAAAACTTTATGTTAGCAAACCACATTTTCTAACAGCAATAAAGTATGTAACTTGCTCTGCAACTGAATTGCTTCACCAAAACAATGAGCCGTATGTAACTCAAAGTTAACTTCACAGATGCTGGAGAAAAACTGACTCTGTAGCATCCAATTAGCCCAAACTCCTTAAATGCTATAATACACAAGTCAGAGGAATCTTGATAAGCGATTTTCCAACAGCTGCCCATGCTGCATTCAGGTATAACTAAGGAACTAGATTTATAATAGGAAACCAACCTCAAAGTATGATTTCAAGATGTTATTCCCAAATATGGGCAAAGTCTTGTTTATAAATTTCAAAGCATCAACATTGACCGTTTTCAACTGATTTTATTTTACGACTTAACTATTCAGGTATTGGCTAATAAATAAATGTTTAATTTTATAGTCCCACAAAGGGGAACTTTATCTCTGAGTTAAACCTATCTTTTAGGGAGCAGTGAGCTTCCAGATTGAGTGGCGCCCAGGAGCAATTTGGGTCTTGCTCAGGGACCCTGCGGGGGTTGAACCAGGTTCTTGAAGCTTCTGGAAAGTCCACTGCTCTAACCACAAGGCCAACACTCCCCCACTATTTTAACCATTGTAAAAAAAAAAAAAAATCTCCAATCAGTTTTAAACTTTACACTTTTTTCAGATTTATAAATTATAAAACATATTTATAATATATAATATTAATAATACAATACATGGTTTCCTTGAATGAAGTTGTTGTGCAATCAAGCCATGAGACTAAAGTTTAAAGCTACTGAAATGTGAGACGTTTACAGGCCCCCAGGGGACTGCCTCTCACAGCAGCAGGGCTTACTGTATAAAGACTAGCTGCCCAGGTTTATCACCCTCTTTCGCCCGCTTCCCTAGCAGCATTGGGGAGAACACTCATCTCCCTCTGTGGAGTGGAGGATCCGACTGGTGTCAGAGAACCGCCACATATGCAGGTTGGATCGAAGTTAAGTCTGCAGTCTATCTTCTGCGTAATCAGACACCGGAGTAAAGAATCCATCTATGCTCAAACCAGCCTTGTGATTTTTCTCAGCTGTCACAGGAAAGCTTAGTACAACGCAGCCTCCAGAGAACAAACATAGCCATGTCAGGAAAAGCCGTGCAGAGAGCCCACGCTGCAACCCCTTTTACAGGCCCGAGTGCAGCCCATAGGAGCCTCCGTAAAAGCATTGCAGGCCGGGGGTTCACAAGGAGTTTCTGTTTAGCTAGCTGCCTGTCGCTGCTCAGATAACAAACTTTACCTTACAGTAGGTTTGGTAGAGAAATAAACAGGGAAAGTTTAGAATGGTTTACTTAACGTGTTTTCATAGTGTTTTTTAAAATGCTTGGAGCTAGCAGGCATAGTTCCCACTAGCTTCTTTAAAACCATGCTTTGCTGATGTGATTCGAGTGTGTTTACGGTTATACCAAACTTTATTTCCATAAGGGTTTTATTCACTGATGGGATATTAATGTTTGTGTTGTTTGGTTCGGTCATTACAACAAAATAAAACTAAAAAGTATTTTTAAATTACTGCAGAATGTCCACTAGCATAGTGCTACTTGCTTCCCGGATAACATGTTGATTGAAATATAGTGTTAATTCATATAAATAGCATTCTGTTGTGGTGTTCTCTGGATGTTCATTTATTTCAGTTAGTAATTTTTTTTAACTTGGAGACGTTGTCACTGCTTTTTTCTATACGAGTTTGCTGTTAAAAGAATGTCAGAGCTCGAATCACCCTTTCAACTATTGTCCTAATATCAGCTGTTTGGGCTGATATTCATGGGACAACACCTAACAGACCGTGAGTTATTTATTAAACATTAAAACAGTATGTAATGGCACAACAAAGTGTACAGAAAAACCTACGGAATCACAATTTTTGTTTAACTTTGTTTAACGCACCTCCATCTCTCTGATAGATATATATATATATATATATATATATATATATATATATATATATATATATATATATATATATATATATATACACACACACACACACACCAGTAACATGCAGTCAGGGGAGGCAAGTGAGGCCAGGCCTCACTTGTCATCATGGAAAGAAAGAAAATATATAATTATGATAACATAATACAGATTTTGATACACTCAGTCATTTGTAATAAAAGTTCTTTTTTATCTAATTTCCTCATTTTTTAATCATTCTATTTAAAATCACAGACTTTTGGCTATTTTTCATGTAAATCGTTGGTTAGCGAAGCTGGTGAGGCCGCAGCGAGCTTGGCCTCCCCTGGGATTGCCAGATCCCATGTTAACTACGCTGGCTTACATTCTGTGAATGCATCTCTCTGTCTCTAGATAATACATTCAATTGTTCAAACAGTTATGAACTGATTTTCCACAATTTAATATATGTGGATTACAAACTGTGTGCAGGTAACATGTTTTCGTGCTGCTGGGCGATTATAAAAGGCAAAGCACTGGTTGTAGGTGAGGCCGGCAGTTCCTTGGCCTCTAGGCAGGGGGCGCTCAAGGGGCACCGCTCGTGATCCCAAAACAGTAGAGTGACAGCAAGTTATGGATGTTTTATTAGCGAGTTATGCTAATCAAGTAAAGCACTAAAAATACTCTAAACATACAGCTGGAACAGGACTGATCAAGAAAGGCTTTCCTCCCTGGCAGTGAGCTCCATTGAGACTGAGAGACTTTTAAAACTGAAAAAGATAAAGAGAAGTTTTACCGGAAAGTGACCGATATTTTTGTTCAGAAAGAGCGCCACATGGACTTAATTTATAAAAAGAGGTAAGACAGCGATAATTATTCATGTTTTGTTTTTGTAATGAAAGGTGCGTAATGTGTGTTATATTTTTAGAATGTCTTATAAATGCAGAAATCCATCATAACTCATAACTGTTACCAATCAAATGACAAATAATTTTGTTTTATTTTTTTCCATCAAAGAATCAATATTTTTCCATGTATCTTGGTGAATTTATTTGGCTCAATCAGTCTCCTTCAACATTTTGCAATGAGTCTACTCTGTACAGTGTATATATTTGTAAATCTGACTCCGATGACGTCAGTGCCTCACCAGCTATGAACCCTACCGCACGTCACAGATCCATCCATCCATCCATCCATCCATCCATTCATACATACGTACCTACCAAAAGTTTGGACACACCTTCTCATTCAAAGAGTTTTCTTTATTTTCATGACTATGAAAATTGTCAATTCACACTGAAGGCATCAAAACTATGAATTAACACATGTTTCCACATGTGTTATATACTGAACAAAAGTGTGAAACAACTGAAAATATGTCTTATATTCTAAGTTCTTCAAAGTAGCCACCTTTTGCTTTGATTACTGCTTTGCACACTCTTGGCATTCTCTTGATGAGCTTCAAGAGGTAGTCACCTAAAATGGTCTTCCAACAGTCTTGAAGGAGTTCCCAGAGATGGCTAGCACTTGTTGGCCCTTTTGCCTTCACTCTGCGGTCCAGCTCACCCCAAACCATCTTGATTGGGTTCAGGTCCGGTGATTGTGGAGGCCAGGTCATCTGGCGCAGCACCCCATCGCTCTCCTCCTTGGTCAAATAGCCTTGGTCAAATAGCCTGAAGGTGTGTTTGGGGTCATTGTCCTGTTGAAAAATAAATTATGGTCCAACTAAACACAAACCGGATGGAATAGCATGCTGTGGTAGCCATGGTGGTTCAGTATGCCTTCAATTTTGAATAAATCCCCAACAGTGTCACCAGCAAAGCACCCCCACACCATCACACCACCTCCTCCATGCTTCATGGTGGGAACCAGGCATGTAGAGTCCATCCGTTCACCTTTTCTGCGTCGCAAAAAGACACGATGGTTGGAACCAAAGATCTCAAATTTGGACTCATTAGACGAAAGCACAGATTTCCACTGGTCTAATGTCCATTCCTTGTGTTCTTTAGCCCAAGCAAGTCTCTTCTGCTTGTTGCCTGTCCTTAGCAGTGGTTTCCTAGCAGCTATTTTACCATGAAGGCCTGATTCACACAGTCTCCTCTTAACAGTTGTTCTAGAGATGTGTCTGCTGCTAGAACTCTATGTGGCATTGAGGCTGGTGACTCGGATGAACTTATCCTCCGTAGCAGAGGTGATTCTTGGTCTTCCTTTTCTCATGTGAGCCAGTTTATTTGTAGCGCTTGATGGTTTTTGCAACTACACTTGGGGACACTATCAAAGTTTTCCCGATTTTTCGGACTTACTGCCCTTCATTTCTTAAAGTAATGAGGGCCACTCGTTTTTCTTTACTTAGCTGCTTTTTTCTTGCCATAACACAAATTCTAACAGTCTATTCAGTAGGACTATCAGCTATGTATCCACCTGACTTCTGCACAACACAACTGATGGTCCCAACCTCTACTTCCGGCTGCGCTTCCGGGCAGCGGCTAGGCTTACAGCTCCGTTACAACTCGTGGATATTTTCATAAAAAATGCCGCCAAACTCGCTGGAAACCACTCATCTACCCAGCCGATCAGTGCACGATCGCCAGCGCCTGCTGGAGTTACGGTCATGTAGTGTTTTTGGACTTATAACCACTTCTACGCTCGATTGTTTACGCGGTTTCGGCATACTACGGGGACCAGTCCCGGAGGCCTGTGAGGCGGCTTACTCGACGAGCAGCTCACGCCGGTGGAGAGCAAAGCGGAAGCGATGTAGCCGGCCGAAGAAGCGCGGATGCCGCAGAGGCTTAGCAGCTAAGCTAAAGGCTAACCCATTCAGATCGCCGCTCCCATCCATCCTGCTGTCCAACGTCCGCTCACTGGACAACAAAATAGACCATTTCTAACTCAAGCTCTCTTCAAAGGAGTTCAGGGACTGCTGCGCTCTGATTCTGACCGAGACATGGCTCAACTCAACAATCCCAGACAACACCGTTAGCCTGGAGGGGCTAGCTACTTTCCGTGCCGACAGAAACAAGGAACTCAGCGGTAAGACCCGGGGAGGCGGACTCTGCGTTTACATCAATAACAACTGGTGTAATGATGCTAGAATAGTCACAAGTTTTTGCTCTCCGGACATCGAGCTTATGATTATTAGCTGCAGACCTTTTTATCTGCCTAGAGAGTTCACCGTCGTTATTATCACTGCGGTTTACGTGTCTCCCAGCACAAACACAAAAGAGGCTATGAGTGTCCTCTATCGGACTATCTCTGAGATGCAATCTGCACACATGGAGGGCGTTTTCATTATTGCTGGGGATTTTAACGAGGCAAATATGAAAACTGTTCTCCCTCATTTCTACCAACATGTGGTTTTTGCAACTCGGAGAGAGAACACTCTAGACCGGGTTTACACAAACATTAAAAGGTGCATTCAGGGCAGCCCCCCGCCCCCACCTGGGCTCCTCAGACCACATCTCTGTTATGCTATTTCCTGGATACAGGCCCCTGCTGATCAGAGCTAAACCTACAGTGAGGCAGGTGAGGGTGTGGACTAAGGGAGCAATGGAAGCACTCCAGGACTGTTTTGAGTGCTCCGACTGGAACATGTTCAAAGCTGTAGCAACATATGACAACAAGATCGACGTTGATGAGTATGCCATGACTGCGTCAGCCTACATCAACAAATGCATTGAGGACGTCAGCACCACCAAGACCATTATCACCTGAGTCAACCAACGACCCTGGATTACTGTGGAGGTCCGTCAAGCTCTAAAAGCTCGGAACTCAGCCTTCAAGTCTGACAAGGAGGCTCTGAGGACAGCGAGAGCCAACTTGAACCGTGCCATCAGGCTAGCAAAGCGGAAACACAGTCAGAAAATCCAGGAGCTTTTCCATAACGCCAGCAACACCAGGAGCATGTGGAAAGGCAATCACTGAATACAACACGCCCTCACCCCCGGTGGGTGAAGTTGATGCTGACTTTCTTAATGGACTAAACAACTTCTTTGGGAGGTTTGAGGCAGTAAACAGCACTCCAGCGGTAAAGGCTGTCCCCCATCAGGAAGAGGAGATGCTCTGCCTTGACACAGAAGACTCTAAGGAGAGTAAATCCGCGGAGTGCCCCAGGCCCGGACAACGTACCTGGGCGGGTTCTCAAGGAGTGTGCAGGTCAGCTGGCTGGTGTCCTCACAGACATTTTTAACACCTCGCTGGAGCAAGCCACAGTGCCAACATGCTTCAAGTCTGCCTCCATCATTCCGGTGCCAAAGAAACCTCAAGTCACCTGTTCCAACGACTACCGGCCTGTTGCACTGACTCCCATCATTCAGAAGTGCTTTGAAAGGCTGGTGAAAGAACACATAGTCTCCAGTCCCCCCCAACACTCCTACTGGCGAAACCGCTCCACTGAGGACGCCATCTCCTCCGCTCTTCACCTGAGCCTGACACACCTGGAGGAGAAGAACACGCACGTGCGGATGCTGTTCCTGGACTTCTGCTCAGCGTTTAACACCCTCATCCCACAGCATCTGGTGGGAAAACTGGAACATCTGGGCTTCAGCACACCTCTTCGCAACTGGCTGCTAGACTTCCTCACCAACAGACCTCAGTCAGTCAGGGTTGGACAGAACACCTCTGATGTCATCACCCTCAGCAAGGGCTCCCCTCAGGGCTGCGTCCTGAGCCCCCTGCTGTTCACCCTGATGACTCATGAGTGCGTCCCCAGGTTCACCACCAATCACATCGTCAACGTTGGTGGGCCTGATCAGAGACGACAACGACTAGGACTACAGAGAGGAGGTGGAGAAGCTGGTGCAGAGACAACAGCCTGATCCTTAACGTGGAGAAGACAAAGAAGATCATCGTCAAATAATTCAAATAATTCTCTTTCACAAGTAATTAGAATACTAGAATCTTTCTCTAAAGTATCAGATTACTCTTTAAACTGGTCTAAATCTACGGTACTGTCAATTAATTGCTCTCTTGAAAACTCCCTAGATTTACAAATGCAATCAGGAAATATTAAATATTTAGGTATTACTGTGTCGTCTAAATTATTGGATTTACTTAAACTTAACCATGCCCCACTTTTAAACAGGATAGAAGAGGACCTTAAAAGATGGAAATCGCTTCCAATCTCACTTATGGGTAGGGTAGCTTCAATAAAAATGATGGTCCTACCTAGAATTAATTATTTATTTTCAATGATCCCAATAAACCATCATCCAACTGTTTTAAATCTCTAGACTCTGCCATTTCTAAATTTCTTTGGAAAGATAAACCCCCACGTATTAGCTTAAAGACAATACAGAAGACTAAAGACAGAGGAGGATTAGATTTGCCTAACTTCCATAACTATTACTTAGCAAATAGGCTACAATACATCTCTAAATGGATAAAAAATAGTCATCTAGATGAGCCTTGGTTAGATATAGAACAGGAAATGTGCAATAATATCATGATTTCAGATTTGCCGTTTATTAGCTTAAATATAAAATGGCATACATGCTTCAAAAATATCAGCATTAGTTTTACTCTGACAGCATGGTGGGAGTTCCTTAAAATGACAAAGTCATCCCTTATCCCATGCAGTCGTACACCTATCTGGAATAACCCTGATATCCTACAAAATAATAAAATGATAAACTTTACATACTGGAAGAATAAAGGTATTAAATATCTGGAACATCTACTTGACGGAACCGAGTTCATAAATTTTGCTAAACTAAATATGCAATATGGCATTAGTAAAAATAAATTATTGAAATATGAACAACTTAAATCATTAATTAGAAATAAATATAAGAATATTAATGGTGGTTTACAAATCCTAACTAATATATTAGAGTTCCTGGATTTAACAACCCCACCCCAAACTACTGTCTAAAGCATACAGGACACTGACTAAAATAGATGATTCAATATCTCTTCCTATTATGAAATGGTAAAAGGATTTATCAGTCACCTTTGAACAAAACTTCTGGGCTCAGATAGGTCTAAGAACTTTCAAATTGACTAGAAACACTAACTTACAACTAATACAATACAAAATCCTTCACAGAGTACACTACACAGGACAAAGATTATTCAAGATGGGTTTGGCACAATCTAATATCTGTCCACCCTGCATAGGCAATCATCCTGATAATTATATTCATGCATTATGGTTATGCACACCAGTCCAGAGGTTCTGGACACAGATATGTAAGGATTTATCAAAGTGCCTGAGCTGTAAAATTACACCTTCCCCATCAGTTTGCTTGCTCTGTAATTTTGAGGAAAGTCCTCTGGAAAAAGAAATAGTTTACATGGTTTTCACTGCATTATGTATCGCAAAGAAAACTATCCTCATGAATTAAAAAAAGTAAAGAAAATCTCAGCATCAATCAGTATGGAGATCTTTTGTTGGATCATATTAATCTTGAGACAGCATCTGCATCCACATCTGATTGGTCTCTTTGGGCTCCTCTGATCAACACCATCACTTAGTGGAGGGATTCCTGGGGCTCTGGGGGCGCTTGGAGTGGGGCGCCTGGTGGGTCTGACACCAGGGTCTGTTGCCCCCATCTGGGAAGGGCTTGGGAGGCCTACGGGCGGCCTACAGCAACCGCTTGCGGCGCTCTTGGGGAGCTGCGTGGTGACGGACGTGGGTTACTGACCTGGTAGCTGTGATGCCGTTGGGTGGGTCTGGGGGCCTGGGGTCCCTGGGGTGCGCGCCGCCCTCGGGCGGGGCCTCGGGGGTTCCGGTTCCAGGGGGTGTGCCGCTTTTGGTGTGGGCCGGCGCGCGCCCGGGTGTCCTCCCCTCTGGTGCGCTGGGGGGCCTCGGGGCCTGTTGAGCTGGTAGGGGGGCATGGTCATTAACATCTCAGGGCAGATGCTCTTTTCCTTCATTGGATAGGCACTCTGCTAGTGGGGGGAGGGGGAAGGAGGGGGAGTAGGGACTTACCAAGTCTGGATATCTACTGTCGAATGTATGGTGAGTTGTTTGAATGTTAGTGTTGGGGATGGATTAAATCTACGGGTGGGGGGGGGGGATGGAGGTTCTGGTGGGCTTGTGTCCGGCCCCTGTCCCGGTCCTGGTCCGTGTCATCTCCCGGTGCAGGTTTCGCTTGGGGGGTGGGGTTTGGGATGGCTCAAGTGGGCTGGCTGGCCAGGGTCCCCCCTCTTATTTATTTATTAACTTTTTTTGGGGGGGGTGGGGTGGGGTTGGGGGTAAAGCCAGTAGGCTTGGTGGGTGGGCTGGGGGGGTTGAGGTGTTGGTCCTGGTGGGTGGTTGGCTGGCGGGCCCTGCGGCCTCTCCCTGGCCCCCGGGCTACGGTGGTGCCGCTGGCGAGGCCCCCTTCTCTGGGTGGGGCTTTCGGGGAGCTGGGGTGCCTATTGGAGTCAGTAGGGGAGCTGGCTCCCTGGGATGGCTTCCCAGTCCTTTGCTCCCTATCCCCGGACTCCTTCCTCTGCCTGCTCCATCACGCCGCCACACATGTATGTCCTTGGGGAGGGGGCGTTACTGGAGGTTGCCACTTTCTGGTGACGCCCCTTTCCCCAATTTTATCATACATCTTAGACACTTTTTCTCGGGGTCGTCTCTCCTCTTTCTTTGGGGGTGGGTGGGGGGGGGGGGTTGCAGATATCCTGTGTCGGCCCCTCCTGGGCGCCCTGCTTTAGGGGCCCCTTTGGGAGTCCGGGGTTATGGGTCCCCTGACTCCTGCCTCTGTACTCGGGGAAGGCGGGCCTTTGGTTCTCCACAACCACTATCGAGCTATTTCCTTCTGGATAATTTTCACCTAAACTAGTGCACTCACACAAACTCCCACAAGTGCTGGAAAGCTTATAATTTATTTATTTATGTTCTTTCACTTTCTTTTTTCAGGTATCACATTACACATGTCAGCTTAAATAATAATACATATGATTTAGCAATGGCATCTAGGTGTTATTCGATTGTATCTGTTGCTTTATGTCTGTTGGTTGTGCTGTTCTTTTTGCATCTCTCTTTCCAGGTGATGGAGCAGACGGAGAACGTTTATCACCCTCTCCCTTTTATCTCTTCTTTCTTTCACCTCTTCTCTTTTTTTTCTCTCTCTTCTTGTTCTTCCTTTACTCTCCCATTGTAGTGCCCATATAATTTGAAATTCTCCCTGCAGGAATCACAATAAAGCTATTTACAGGCATAAATCAAGCGGAGCACTATGGCGAAAGCTGTTCGCTCCACTTGTAAAAGCAAAATCTGTTGAGCTCTATCTGGCATTGAGACATCAATTCCTATTGCCACATTGCTAGACAGGACACTGAAAAAAAAAAAAAGAAGATCATTGTCGACTTCAGGAACAACCGGCCTCACCACGCTCCACTGCTCATCAACAGCTCAGCTGTGGAGGTGGTCAGCAGCACCAAATTCCTGGGGGTGCACATCACAGACAACCTCAGCTGGTCTGTGAACACCACGTCACTGGTGAAGAGGGCACAGAAGCGACTGTACTTCCTGTGGAGGACGAGGAGAGCCCACCTGCCCCCGCCCATCCTCACAACCTTCTACAGAAGCACCATAGAGATCATTCTTACCAGCTGTCTTTCTGTGTGGTGTTAATGCTGCAGTGCCTCCGACTGGAAGAATGTGAGGAGAGTGGTGAGGACAGCAGAAGAGATCATAGGGGCTCCTCCTCTTCCCTCCATTAAGGACATTTCATCCCAGCGCTGCCTGGCCCGAGTCCGTAACATCACCAGGGACCCCTCAAACCCCCACCATGGATTGTTCTCCCTGCTGCCCTCTGGGAAGAGGTTCCGCAACATCCGCTGCAAGTCCACCAGGTTCTGCAAAAGCTTTTTCCCTGTCGCCATCAGACTGTTTAACTGCTGAAGCTATAAACTGGACTCTGTACCACATTCGCATATTTGCACATTTGTATCATCGCACCCTTATCCAGCATTACAGATGCTGCTGAACTCTGAGCCTCTAAAATTGCACAAAATTGCACATACAAATGGTTTTTAAGAAATACTCACCTGTACACTGGGATCGCACACTGTCTCTTTGTCCTGCATTGTTTACATTTCAATTGTTGTACTGTTAAATCACTGCTGCACTTTACCCTGTAACTTTATCTTATCCTGTAATCTACTGCAATTCACTGTAAATTTCAAGCTGTATGCAAATGAAATTTTGTTGTGTATGCACTCTGTGCATACAAAATGACAAATAAAGTTGTCTAAGTCAAAGTCATTTATAAGGCAAGACATCCTGACAGGGGACACCTGTGAAGTGAAAACTATTTCAGGTGACCTGAAATGGTTGAAAATACCTCTTGAAGCTCATCAAGAGAATGGCAACAGTGTGCAAAGCAGTAATCAAAGCAATAGGTGGCTACTTTGAAAAACCTAGAATATAAGGCATATTTTCAGTTGTTTCACACTTTTTTGTTCAGTATATAATTCCACGTGATAATTCATAGTTTTGATGCCTTCAGTGTGAATCGACAATTTTCAAAGTCATGAAAATAAAGAAAACTCTTTGAATGAGAAGGTGTGTCCAAACTTTTGGTCTGTACTGTGTGTGTGTGGGGCTAAATCTGGGAGAAGATGAATGAAAGGACAAATACTGGAGGTACATCTTTTAACACTTACCATCATGCTGCTGCTGCCTTTGGTTGTTATTGATATTATTGGCAGGTGGAGGAGCAGGAGGCATGTTGGCCTCATTAGGGTGATGGTGCTGGTTATTGTCATGGCTGGCATTCTGGTTGCTTACAAGTGCAGATGACACACCAATACCAGTTCCTGCGCTCAGACCCACCCTGGCACAGCCCTAACACACAAATCAAAAGATCAACACTTAGAACAATTGCAGTAGCCATAACCAATTCAGATTATTTTCAAATTAGACTGGGATTAAAATCAGTATTTATACTGTCATGCTGGGATGGTAATTAACTAGTATATTGGAACCGCGCAACAGCAAATAGAGGTTGCACTCTGAATAGCCAGATCGCCAGTTCAGGGGGGTAGACCGTGCCGGGCACCCCCTTTAGCCCTCTCAATTTTAAATGCAGTTGAGAACAACATGGAACAACACAACATTTGAGAATAACATGGAACAACACAACATTTGAGGAGGTGGAGGTAGGCTTGGGGTCTTTTCACGCCCCTGTTCTCCGATTGCCACCCGGAGTCCGGAGCCTGGAGGAGGACGGGCCACGTGGTCCCGGGTCTTGGCTGGAGGTGGACGTTGGGTGTGGGTGATCAGCTGGGAATGGGACTGACACTTTTGCTCTCCCTTGGAATATGGGAGGGGTTTAGGAATGGAGGGCAGGGTGTGGGGGAGGTAGAACCTCAGGATTTGTGGGGTGTGCTCTGGTTGGATGACTCGTTCGGTTGTTCATCTTTGCCCCATCTCCGGGTGGATGGGCCCGTGGATCATCTAGTCTGGGATCGGGGTCTCTACTTGATGTAGAGCCCATCCCTCCATCCTGTTCTCCTTTGTTTGCTCACGCCTCCACCTGCTGGTGCGTGGTTGTCCTCGGTGTCCGGGGCTTGGAGTTCGAGCGGGCACCGGCACACTCCTGGCGGCTGCTCCATGGGACCTGGGCCCCTCTAGCTCTGTTGGGGCCCCCGCCGGGATGGGGGTGCCCCAGGGCCTCGGGTACCTAGGGCCCATTGCTGGATCCACTCCGACGTAGCTTGCTGCCGGCGGAGCCCACAGGCTCATCCCCGCATCTCCCGGGGGCTTCAGCGTTATGGCTGTTTCCTGGGGCTGCTCTTCCGTGGGATGGGGGAGGTAGCTTTCCCTCTGTTGGCCCCTGTTGAGCATTTTTCTTATGGAAAAACCTTACATACACAAGTGCATTCTCACAAACACCTGTAGGTGCTTGGATTCAGGTGCTTACAGATACACTTCTATAAAGAAACCCCTTATTATTATTATTATTATTATGTTTAGCCATTATTTTTAGCTATTATTTATCTGCAGAGCAATGGTTAATGCACAACTAATGCGCAAAAAGGTACATTGTGTGAAAGTGTGTGGTAACCAATGTGAACTTTGGACCTTCTGGGAAAATGAGCACCAGCAATGCAACGTTCTTAAATCGAAAATTCCAAAGTCCTAAACCTCGCCTAATTAAACTGAAACATAACTCAGTTCAGTTTTAACTCAAGTAACACCAAACCCGATGTACAGTTTTTCATTAATTTGAGCAGATCGGGGTAAACCTGTACAAAAAAAATTAATTTAATTTGGCCTCATACAATAATGTAATGCATCTCAAAAAATAATGGAAATAACCTCAATCAGATGTAAACTATAAACATTGCTCTGTTTCTGTTACATGTTGGTCTATGTGCCGATGTGCATCAAATGCATGTAAATTATCTAAGGGACATTCTCACTGAAAAACAAAACTGGGTTAGATCAGCAGATTAAATGTATAGTGGATGATTTTTTTGGCTCTCGGTTCCGAGGGATCATCTTGTCGATTGGTTGTCCCACATGCTAATCATTGTGACGGGCTCACGTAACACCAATATGCATCTTCGTTCCTTGCTAGTTTCCTTGTGCTGCGCGTGCACACTTCTAGTGTTTATGTATCCAGTTAGCTTTGGTTTCAGCTGTTCAATGTAGCGTCACTGCTCTCACCGTATACTTTAAAAATGGCTGAGAGTCGCAAGAAGCAAACCAACAAGTTTATGAGAAGAAGAGGAAGGCCTCAGAAGAGAGAAATAAGACCAAATTGTATTTGGGAGATTCTTTCACGTGATTGGCCTGAGTAGAACACTGCATGCCTGTAGTTATTCAAAAAGGGACTTGGGCATGTTCAATCTGTGCGTAACTGTGGAACAATAGCAGCGTTGGCACTGCTGGAGGTCATGGCTAATGGAGAAATGTGGAGGGAGAGTGTTTTCAGACATCCTGCTGACCTGCTGGCCCATGATGATGTGGGGCTTATTAGCCCGTTTAGAATGCCCAGGGAAGTTATTTTTGAACTGGCTCCAGGTTACATCAGAATGACTATCCGAGACAATCATATCCATATATATCGGTTGCATCCATGTAACATTGTTCAGGCAGTCCTCTAAACCATTGACTATTTATTTTGGTACATTTACATTATGTAACCCTGTCAGTTTAATAGACCAATATAATGATTTATCCCTTTGGGTATTATTTCATACATGCAAACAAATATTTTATTAAAAATGTTAATATTTGATTTCTTTTTGAAAGAAGTATATTTGAATTAATTTCATAATTCTTTTCTCATGAAATGAAAGGGAGTTAAGATTTCCCGAGTGTTCACTGAAGTGCACACAAATAGTGGAGGGCAAGTTTCTGGATGACTGAGGAGGATCGTCAAATGCTAAAAGCCCGGAACTCAGCCTTTAAGTCCGGTGAAGAGGAGGCACTGAGGAAAGCGAGAGCCAACTTGAACCATGCTATCAGGTTAGCGAAACTGAGCCACA
>NW_023396689.1:4649913-4727413 GCF_011125445.2 Fundulus heteroclitus | reverse complement strand
GAGAGTCTATTTTTCAAAATTCTCCCCTCCGGGGCTCGGGCACCGGCATAAGTGCACCCTCCTACTTGATAGTGTGCGGCCTGTTACTTTAAAAAAGTTTGACTGCCCTGAGTATGGGGAAGACTGCTGATCTGACTGCTGTCCAGAAGACCATCATTGACACCCTCCATCAGGAGGGTAAGACACAAAAAGAAATTTCTCAAAGAGCAGGCTGTTCACAGAGTGCAGTTTCAAAGCACATTCACAAAAAGTGTGTTGGAAGGGGGAAATGTGGCAGGAAACGCTGCACAAACAAGAGAGGTGACCGCAGCCTTAACAGCATTGTGAAGAAGAGCCGCTTCCAGAATTTGGGGGAGCTTCAAAGACAGTGGACTGAAGCTGGAGTCCAGGTATCAAAAGCCACTGTTCACAGACATGTCCGGGAAATGGGCTACAATAGCCGTATTCCCATGGTCAAGCCACTTCTGAACTCAAGACAACGGAAGAAGCGTGGAAAAGAAGCACTGGACAGTTGCAGAGTGGTCCAAAGTCCTCTTTTCAGACGAAAGCAAGTTTTGTATGTCATTTGGTAGTCAAGGCGCCAGAGTCTGGAGAAAGGCTGGAGAGGCGCAAAATCCAAGTTGCTTGAAATCCAGTGTGAAGTTCCCAAAGTCAACGATGGTTTGGGGAGCCATGTCAGCTGCTGGTGTTGGTCCACTGTGTTTCATCAAGTCCAGAGTAAATGCAGCTGTGTACCAAGAGATTTTAGAGCACTACATGCTTCCATCTGCTGAAAAGCTCTATGGAGATGATGATTTCATTATCCAGCATGATCTGGCACCTGCCCACAGTGCCAAAACTACCAGTAACTGGTGTACTGACCATGGCATTACTGTCCTTGATTGGCCTGCCAACTCCCCTGACCTGAACCCCATCAGGTCAGGGGAGTATATATATATATATATATATATATATATATATATATACTCCCCTGACCTGAACCCCATCAGGTCAGGGGAGTATATATATATATATATATATATATATATATATATATATATATATATATATATATATATATATATATATATATATATATATATATATATATATATATATATACTCCCCTGACCTGAACCCCATCAGGTCAGGGGAGTATATATATATATATATATACTCCCCTGACCTGAACCCCCATCAGGTCAGGGGAGTATATATATATATATATATATATATATATATATATATATATATATATATATATATATATATATATATATATTAGTGCTGTCAGTTAAACGCGTTATAAACGGCGTTAACGCAAACCCATTTTAACGCCGACAATTTTTTTGTCGCCGTTAACGCGCGTCGCGTCAAAACACACACACCGTTCCCCAATGTTTTTTCCCCCGCCACGCTCTCCGGACTGTGTTTCTTTTACCCTCGGCGCTTTCCGTGCTAGAAAACTGTAGCAAAACACACCCGCCCCGAAGGGTTTCTTTTACCCTCGGACACATGCGACTTTGGGCTTCTTTTTTCTAAAAGCGCTTCTAAATTTCATGAGTCACGGGTGGCGTTTTTTTTTTGGGCACGTTCCTGAAAGTGAAATCGCTTATTTGGGCTCTAAAATAAGTGACGAAACAGCGGTTATTATGAGACCTGCCTTCACTAGACACTTTGTATCCAGCTGAACTATCCCACCGCTATAGGAGCCGACGGTAGTAAAGGCAGACAGAGCAACTCTGCACGTATTTTCTGCAGTTTACGGTGCAATAACCGGTGATAACTGCTGAAAGTAGATTACATGGTATTAGAGGCATTAAACGGAATAGAACTTAACTCATACAATAATGTATTTTTCCAGAAAATAGCGTGACCTTTCTAACAATACTGAATGCTTTATACTTGTATTTATGATTTTTTTTGATTACGCATATCTGCTAGCTTTTTATTCTTTTTCATTATGTCCCCTATATTTTCATTGTTTCTCCTACGTTACTTGTGTGCCACATATGCCACAACGACACATGTTAAAACGTCTGAAGGCATAAAATGTGAATAGGAATTTTTGAACTTTAATGTATTTACTGCTGATTATTCATTGAATCATTTAAATTTAAATATTTAAAATACTTTCACAGCAAAAATTATATGCGATTAATTTAGATTAATTAATTACAGAGTATGTAATTAATTAGATTAATTTTTTTAATCGATTGACAGCCCTAATATATATACATCCAGTGTTCTAATGGTACAATGTGTCTGCTCATTGGCTCTGAAGGCTAATTGATGATTAAAAAAAACCTTGTTCAATCATGTTCACGCATCTGAAAACAGTTTAGCTTGTTACAGAAGCTACAAAACTGACCTTCCTTTGAGCAGATTGAGTTTCTGGAGCATCATATTTGGTTCATCTGAAACTCGACAGTCTATTCTTGTTCTTAGAAATGAAAGCTATTCCATGAAAGCATTCCATTCCAAATTGCTAAGAAATTGAAGATTTCCTACAACAGTGTGTACTACTCCCTTCAGAGGACAGCACAAACAGGCTCTAACCAGAGTAGAAAAAGAAGTGTGAGGCCGCGTTGCACAACTGAGCACGAAGATAAGTAGATTAGAGTCTCTAGTTTGAGAAACAGATGCCTCATAGGTCCCCAATTGGCATCATCATTAAATAGTACCCGCAAAACACCAGTGTCAACATCTACAGTGAAGAGGCAGCTGTGGGATTCTGGGCTTCAGGGCAGAGTGGCAAAGAAAAAGCCATATCTGAGACTGGCCTATAAAAGAAAAAGATTCAGATGGGCAAAAGAACACAAACATTGGACAGAGGAAGACTGGAAAAAAGTGTTGTGGACGGATGAATCCAAGTTTTAGGTGTTTAGATCACAAAGAACGCTTGTGAGACGCAGAACAAATGAAAAGATGCTGGAAGAATGCCCGACGCCATCTGTTAAGCATGGTGGAGGTAATGTGATGGTCTGGGGTTGCTTTGGTGCTGGTAAGGTGGGAGATTTGTACAGGGTAAAAGGGATTCTGAATAAGGAAGGCTATCACTCCATTTTGCAACACCATGCAATACCAAGTGGACAGCGCTTGATTGGAGCTAATTTCATCCTACAACAGGACAATGACCCTAAACACATCTCCAAATTGTGCAAGAACTATTTAGAGCAGAAACAGGCAGCTGGTATTCTATCGGTAATGGAGTGGCCAGCGCAGTCACCAGATCTGAACCCCATTGAGCTGTTGTGGGAGCAACCAATCCAACTTGTGGGAGCTGCTTCTGGAAGTGGGGTGCAGTTTCTCCAGATTACCTCAACAAATTAACAGCTAGAATGCCAAAGGTCTGCAATGCTGTAATTGCTGCAAATGGAGGATTCTTTGACGAACGCAAAGTTTGATGTAAAAGAAAAAATCTTATTTCAAATACAAATCATTATTTCTAGTTTTGTCAATGTCTTGACTCTATTTTCTATTCATTTCACAACGTATGGTGGTGAATAAGTGTGACTTTTCATGGAAAACAAAAAATTGTTTGGGTGACCCCAAACCTTTGAACGGTAGTGTATATATACACACGCAACAATATAATACATGGCTATTGTAATTCTTTACTATCAGGAAGTCTACTAATTGCAGTTTGAGACCTTCACCTGATCCAAAATGCTGCATCAAGAGTTCTGATGAAAATGAACAAGAGAGATTGTTGGGCCATGATGTTAAAGCCATGATGAAATAATGTCAGATTGAATTCTGACCATGTAACCGGAGGACAAATCAAAATGGATTGCGAGCAAGGAATTTCACCACCCTGCACGTTTCGGCTAGCTCATGGCCACATGTCTGCTGCTGCTAGGCCGCAGAGCCGCAAACTAAGCCCGCTGCTGAAAGGACCAAAGTATCTGCTATCCACTGCTCTTCCTTGGATGGACAAAATAAACCGAACATCCACGAGGCACTGACAGGTTCGGCAGAGAAATCAGAGGGAAAGTTTAAATGGTTTGTGTGGAAAGCTTGTGTGATATGGGTACATGGTGTTTTTAAACACAAAGAGCTAACGGACGTAGCTAATGCTAGCATTCTGTATCAGTCCGTTGCCAATATGATTCAAGTGTGTTTTTATCGTTATGACTAACGTTATCTCCATAAGGGTTGTATATACTGATGGGGTATTGATGTTTGCGTTATCCGGAGTATTCATTATCTCTAAAATAAAGCCGAAGCTTTTAAAGTTAGCGCCGACAATCCACTAGCCAAACGGCTATTAGCTTCTGACAACTTCCGGTTCCCGGATAGGCACGAAAAAGCTTGTTTCAAGAACAAGGCTTGTTCATTTCGCTTCTCCATTGTGCGATAGTGCTATAAGAGTTATTACCACATTAATATGGAATATTAATGTTGTTTCAAAGGCATTTTGTTCAACTTTAGGTTAAGCTGATTTTAGCGATCGATTGTTACAGCAACACCTAGCTCCTGGAGGTATAATCACATTGATAAAAATCGAGCGTCCCTAAAGTAATGATTTTACTGAGCAAATCATTCTTTAAAATGTAATTTCCTCAAATAATATTTTGTGTAACTACGGATTTGCATTGTAAATGGGTTGAAAAATGTTGTTCTGAATTATTGAAGCTAATTTAAGCTCATTCCATGTTATTGAAGGTGAACTTTGGTTTTTTAACTGAAACAAAATGTTATTTCATCAAACAATGTTTTGTTTAACTCAGGATTTGCATTGTGAATGGGTTGAAACACATGCCAAACATTGGTCTAAATTAGTTAATTTAAGTTAATTCTCTGTTCTTTAAGTCAGATCTGCAGTGAACCAGGATTCACTGAATTATTTTTTGAATCCGGGTTCACAGAATCTGTGAATCCTGGTATAATTCCCAGATTCTGTGAAGCTGGGAATTATATGACTTTTGTTTTGTCTTTTGTGTTCCTTTGCATGTACATAGTTCCTTAGTTAAGCTTCTTTTATCTTCATTTTGCTTAGTAGTTTAGTTAAGTTTCACTAACAGAGAATTATTTATTAAACATTAAATAGCTTTACACCGTGTATAATTGCAGAACAAGATCATATTTCTCCAATTTTAGCTTCCCTTTATTGGCTTCCTGTTAAATCAAGAACAGAATTTAAAATTCTCCTTTGCACCCTTAATAATCAAGCTCCATCACATCAGTGATCTGATGTTCCTAACAGAGAACTTTGCTCTCAGACAGAAGGTCTAATGCAGCCACCTGGTGCTGCCATCTTGGATAAGGTGTGCTCATTCCTGTTCCTATCCTTCCTCATCATTCCCAAAAAGAACCTTAACATCTTCATCTCCTCTAACTCAAGGTCTACCTCCTATCTCTTCCTCAGTACCACTGTCTCTAAACTGTATGACATCTATTGTCTAACCACCATGTAGTACACATTTCCTTTCATTCTTATTGATACTCTTATCACACAACACGACTAAAGCTTTTCTCTACCCTTTCAACCTGTTAATTCATACTTAAAAATCTACAGCAGATATCCAAGGCCCATTAGCAAGCGTTGAGTCACCACAGGCAATTCAACGTAGCAGTGCTTACATTAAAGCAGTGCAACCTTAGTCCTAGATCCCAGCGTACAGGTCTTGACCAACCCTTCCACATTTCCAACAGATTTTCCCTAGCTCAGGGACACACCCGCTGAGAAATCTACTCTGCGAATGCTACATACTCAGAGACTCATCCTGATTCAGGTGGTCAAGCAAACAACTCACACCGAACAATAGATGATCCAGGACAGTGATGGGTGGGTCATTGTTTTGCACCTGACCTGGAATGCGACTCGGAGGATGGGCCAGTATGTGCTTAAAAACAGTAGCTCTCATACTACTGCTTACTCAAGTGTAAACTGCCAGAAGTTTGCAAAAGGCCAGGATCGAATCCTACCTGAAACTGCTGGCTAAGAATAAGCATAAAAACAATAAGACTGGTATTCATGCTGGTGGTTATTGCACCTGATTACGCCAACTTGAGGTCACTAAAATCTGTGTTTAATTTTGCTAAAACAATGCCAAACTTCTGAATTTTCTCTGCTCCCCTTTTTTTCTTAAAAGTCTCCCAAATCCACTCTGGTCTTATTACTTTCTACTGAGGCCTCCCTCTTTTTATCAATCATGAACACAGTTCACTGCATGCAACTCTCAGCCATGTTCAAAGTCTACAGTGAGAGCAGTGGAGATACAATGAATGGCTAACCGGATACATAAACACTAGAAGTGCCCATGCCCAGCCAGCAAGAGGTAACTATGAAGGAACGAGCACGGACATTGGCATTATGTGAGCACGTCAGAATGCTTGAAATGTGGGATAACCAATAGACATAGCCATACCCCCTGAACATGAGGGATAGAGGGAAATGAGAGCAGGAACAAAACTCTGTCAAATCCATGCCCTTCGGACCGAGGGGCATGGATTGGTTAGTTTTTATAGTCCTGCAGCTCTCACAGAAAACTATTTTTTAACCTGCTTTCTGTAAATACATAATGTATTTACTACTTTCAGTATTACATAAAATGTTTCTGAACAAGATTACCAACTACAGCTTTAAACATAAGATCTCTCTTCAAAGGCTTTGACAGTTAATGACCTTATTTGTGATACTCACATTGACTATTTCTCAAAGAAAAAACCTGGCTACAGCATGAGGATTATGTTAGTATAAAAGAGTAAACACCTATTTCAATTTTCATATTCCTCAAAATAGTGTGCCAGGAGGAGGAGCAACCAGCCCTTAGTACATTTTATTGAGGCCAACATTATCTACAATTCTTTTGAACATTGAACCATGTTTTCATTATTCAAATTGCAATGCAAAAGACCTATTTATTTTGGTCTTCTGATGAAAATTTCAGAGATCATATTTCTCCTATTTTTGATTCCCTGCATTTGTGTTCTATTAAATCCAGAATATAATTTAAAATTATTCTTCTCATAATTCATTGTATGGATTAAATTATTGTATCATCACCCATCTGCTACAGTTCGTACTACTTTTTAAACGTCAAAGGAGCTCTCCTTGGAAACAGACCATCCTGAGCCAGAAAAATGAAGAAATCCATTAGAGAGATAGCAGAAATGTTAGGAATAGCCAAATCAACAGTTTGGTACATTCTGAGAAAAAAAAAAAGAGTGCACTGGTGAGCTTGGGAACTCAAAGAGACCTGGACATCCTCTGAAGACAACAGCAATGGATAATCGCAGAATCCTTTCCATGGTGAAGAAAAACCCCTTCACAACATCCACTTAGGTGAAGAACAATATCCAGGAAGTAGGTGTATCAGTATCTAAATCTAATTTAAAAAGAAGACTTCATGAAAAGAAATACAAAGGATTCACCACAAGGTGAAAACCATTAATCAGCCTCAAAAATAGAAAGCCCAGAATTGACTTTGCAAAAAAACACGTGAAAAAAACCACACTAGGCTTGGAACAGCATTCTTTGGACAAATGAGACAACCTGTACCAGAATGATGGGAAGAAGAAAGTTTGGAGAAGAATTGGAACAGCTCGATCCAAAGCAGCCGGATGAATTCTGAAGTCTATAGGGATATACTTTCTGCTCAAATTCAGCCAAATACAGAAAAGTTGATTGGACAGCGCTTCACAGATAGCTTCAGATGGACAATGATGCAAAAAATATTGCAAAAGCAACCCAATAGTTTTTTAAAGCAAAGAAGTGTATTATTCTGCAATGGCCGAGTCAATCACCAGATATCAACCCAATTTATCATGCATTTCATTTGCTGAAGAATAAACATAAGGCAGAAAGACCCACAAACAAACACCAACTGAAGAGAGCAGCAGTAAAGGCCTGGCAAAACATCAACAAGGAGGAAACCCAGTGTTGGGTGATGTCAATGGGTTCCAGACTTAAGGCAGTCATTCCCTACAAAGGATTCTTCACAAAATATTGAAAAGTAACATTTTCTTAGGGTTATGTTTATTTGTCCAATTACTTTTAAGCATTTGTATATAAATAGCTACAATTCCTACATGTTTAATCATGTATTTTTGTTCAACCCCTTGTATTAAATCCTTAAAGTCTGCACATCAGTTACATTGTAGTTTGATTTCAAATCTAATGTGGTGGCATGCAGCGGTCAAATCATGAAGATTGTGTCACTGTCCAAATATTTTTTGGGACTAACTGTATGCAAAACTGCCAAGGCCACACTGATCCACATGTACTGGTCCTGTCCTCATCTCGATCAGTTCTGGACAGATGTTTTCCATATCCTGTCCAAGTTCCAGTCCAGAGTTGTAGTTACACCTTACCCTCTCCTGGCTCTTTTTGGCATCAGTTTGGAGGAGTTGTCCTTACCAGCCTCTAAAAGACAGGCATTGGTTTTTCTTTCTGTTAGCAAGGCACACAATTCGAATCAAATGGAGAGGTACTACTTCTCCAACTCATAAACAGTGGCTATATTACAAAATGATGTCGCATTTGAGACTGGAAAAAAATAAGAGTTTCTTTTCAGCATTCTACTGAGAAATTTAACAACACATGGGGCCCCCTTCTTAACTCATTTCAAAAGATATATTTCAGGTGAACAAATTTTTATTAAAATGTTATCTCTCTTCCCGTCAGGCATAAATTTGCAGGCCTAGGGCGGTGAACTGGGTAGGGGAGAATGGAATTTTTCCTTTTTTTGTAGGATTTTTTTTTCTTTTTTGTATTTTTCTTACTATGTTGTTTAAATAGACCATTTGTCTGACCTCTTTGTACCCACGAGTTCTTGTTTGTATGTATAAAGGGGAAAAAACTTTATAAAGACTGATTAAAACAAAAAGGTAGGACTTTAGTTTTTAATGATATCGACCATGGGGGAGGGGGGGTTAAGAATGTCAGCGCAGCGAAAATTTTTTCTCAGAGTCAGCAATGTTTGATAGATAGTTAACATTTTACCGAGCGAGTCACGGTACTGTATGTAATGTGAAAAGCCGGAAAAATGGCGTTGGCAACCCTGGATCCTCAAGAGACATACCTGGTCCAATGAGTACTATCCAGAGCTGCATCTGGATGAAGGTTGCTTCAAGCGGTACTTCCATCTGTCCAGGACCCAGTATGAGGACCTGCTATCCCACGATGGGCGACGGATCACCCTCCGGGACACAAACTACAGCCATCAATAGTTATATAGCCTAATTGTACTGTCTAAATATGTAACAAAAAAAATACATTATCACTCTTAAATAAAATGGATGAGAAGGACACTAAACGCGACGTGAATTGACAAAAGTATAGATTGTTTAAAATTTCACTTCACTCCAGAAGCGCGTCCACCTTTTGCAGTTTTGCTTCACTCTATTCGCCCAATTTGCGTTGTTCACGTCACTCAAAACACGTCCTTCAACCCTAACTTGGGTTGCCTTGGTGGCAGCTAAAGTTGTTATGCATGGCAAAATAATTTTGTACTAGCAATACGAATAAAAAGTAAAAGCAGTTAAAGTGGAACTAGAGCAAAAAACCTAAAAAAATCATCAGCTAATTATTTTAAAGAAATGAATGCAATTTTTAGATATTTGAACAAAATCTATTCTAAAACAATACTGATCCCTCCAACATAGATGAGTTTTGAAAAAAAAGATAAATTTTCCTAAATTAAATTAACAGAAAAGAGTTCTGGGGATTCCTTTTAGCATCAAATAAACCCCATGAAGCAGTTAAAAGTATGGCAAAGCTCCAGGACCTGACGCATTCCCTGCAACGTTTTACAAAGAATTTTTGACACCCCATCTTCCAAAGGGTGTTCACATAAATTCAAGAAACCAGGATATTATCTTGTTACAGCCCCTGGCCTCTACAGGCTGTCTCTGTTTGTTTGTGTATACAGATTAGGGTATGGGAGCACACACAGCTGATCGGCTGCCTGGAATCTGCAGAGCAGAATCACTATTGGACCAGCGGGAGATTGCCAAGCCAATCAGCCGTTGATGAGGCCCTCCTGCAGACACCACTAGCAAATTGGGTCAGCAGTACAAAATACTGCCTCTTTAAATGACTACAAACAAAGTAGAATGGGGGTTAGCTGTACAAAGGTTTACCTAAAGAAATCTACTCTGGAGTCATTCCTTCAGTGGGGCAGCTTTACCACCTTGAGACCCCCTGGGGTCATAACATTCTCAAACAAGAATTGTACAAACATTACTTTTATCCAAAGCCTGATAAAGATCCACCACTTACATCTAGCTACCGTCCAATATAACTTATAAATGTCTATAAGACAATGGCAAAAAGGCTTCAAAAGACACCTTATATCATACATCCTGACCTAGGTGGGTTTGATAAAAATGAATATGTAAAACAAATTACAGGAAGATTCAATCAATCTAATAAACTATTGAAACATCCAAAATAAAAACAGTTAAATTGTTTCATTAGATGCATAGAAGGCATTTTACGAGATTAATTGGAAATTTCTATTTGCTACCTTAAACAAATTGGGATTTGGACATACTTTTTTAGCAAGGATCAAACTTCTATATCAGGGATCACCAACCTTTTCGAAACTGAGAGATACTTCTTTGGTACTGCATCATACGAAGGGCTACCCTGTACTGGCCTTTGAACTAAAGAATCAGAGCTCACCTTAACTTCATGTAATATAAATTATATGAAGCATGTTTTTAATGCTTTTAAATCTAGGTAAATACAGGTATGATTAAAAAGGAAGATCAACTGAATAAAATAGCATTTAAAATGAAGCTCACAGAGGGTTTTGCTATTTTTAACAGGCCAGGCCCTGTCTGGTGCCTCTCTCAAGACTAAAGTTCAGAACTTTAGTCTTGAGAGAAGCACCAGACAGGGCACAAAATAGAAGTAAAAAAGAAACAAATGTGTGTTGACAATATGGCATTTTCAGATAAAATGCAATATTCAAGTTAAACAAGAAATACAGCAGTCAAATTCATACCATTTGATGTTTTAGAATAATAACATAGTATTTATAGAAATAATTTCCTTTAAATATTACCAATTAAAATATATTATCCAGTCCAAATTTAAAATTAAACAAATGAACATTGAACTTCCTCTGGAAATGAATAGCCTCTTTAAACTACTACCCCCAAAGTTACTCTCCAAAACCTGCAAGTAAATTTAACAATCTCACTTCCTATCAGCAAATGGGATGCTGATTTATCTACTGGTACAGATATTAACGATTGGTGTAAAATCTGCATAAATGCTTTCACAATTACCGAAAATGTCAACCTTCAGTTGGTACAATACAAAATCCTTCATAGAACTCATTGCACAGGACAAAGAATCTTCCAAATGGGTTGCTCTCTTACCAATAGATGTCCACACGCCCGCTGACAGAGGGGTGGGGGGGGGGGGGGGGTGGGGGGCAAACAGGTCAATTGTCCCGGGCCCAAGAATATTTGTGTGAAAAATATTTAATATTACAGTAACTACAAATATATAGTTGAAGCTGCTGCAGTCAGTGCGCTTCACCAAAGTCTCCCCGTCTGTGTCACAGCACTTTGCTGCTCCCCCTCCCCTCTCGTACATGGCTCAGCGGCACCAGCCAATCAGCACGCAGGCTCAGCCTGGCCCACCCACTCAGTGCGCTCTCCACTCAACACACAAACAACCGTGCTGCCGCTGCTCAGACTCGGAAAGAGAGAGACCGCAGAAGCGGAAAAACATGAAGAGGGAAAGTAGCGCCGTTTGGCTGTATTTTAATACCGTAAATGAAACCAAGCTGTATGGTTTGTAAAAAGCCGGTTAAATTCAGTGGAAACACAACAAATTTATCTAAGCAGGTGAAAAACCATGAGCAAGAGAAAATGTCGAGCAACAGAAACGGAGAGGAGACGAAACAGACCTACAGACTGACGTCACTGACTGAGGCGTTTCAGTCCTCCAGAGAACATCCAGGTGGATAAGAGTGGTCATCTTAAGCAGCAGTTTATGTTAACTTTCAAAGTAGATATTATCTATCATGTTACTGGAGCCCACACAGAAAATGTAATTAAGACCTTGAAAGAACTCAGTACATATATCCTATTAAAAAGTGTTATTTAAGATAAGATAACATTAGCTAATCCTTTATTTATCCCACGACGGGGAAATTTATAGGATTAAAGCAACAGGCAGGCAGGTGTGTGTGTGTGTGTGTGTGTGTGTGTGTGGTGGCGGCAGGTGTAGATGGGGGCCCAAAAAGACTGCGCTGTCCCGGTCCCTAGAAAAGCTGTCAGCTGGCCTGGATGTCCACACTGCATCGGAGATTTACCTGATGATTATTTACCCACTCTCCAGCACTGTCTGCCTATCTATGGCCTCTGGCAAAAAGTATATGAAAATCTATCAACATGCCTGGTGTATACAGTTCCAATCTGTCCTGCAACTTTGTCATTTAGAAAGATACATTTACTAGATATTGCATGAAGCTACAGGTTGCTGGAGCTGTTGAAAGCAGATATTGGGAAGATGAAAGATAATTCACAAGCATTGTGGACATCACAGATGTGGCATAAATAGATACAATGGGAATGATAAAGGAAAAGGTCAGTTATCCAAGGGAAAGCATGTACACTTAGGCAGACCATACTGGTGTGAAGACACATTTTCTACTTACGACAATGGGAGGAGCGTGGAGGAGATTGACCTCTATAAAAGACTCATGTGAGGAGTATCTGGTCACATTTTCCCTTGTCAATAGAGCCCCAGTACTGATCTGTAACATTTCTCTGGCTTGTTTAGATTAAAAGTATAGACATAAAGTTCCAGTGTTAAGAGTAATTTCCTACAAAAAAAGTATTAAATGTGTGACTGTTTCTTCTGGGTCAAAGGACTGGACAAGGTCACAGAGGTGTCTAACCGCCGACAGGAGGCCTAGCTTTGAACAAATTCTACATCCTTCATGCATTTGTAGGCATTGCAAAAAAAAAAAAAAAAAAAAACTTTATTTTTTTTTAAACCAAGTTATAAAAAGTTTAAAGTGAATGATGTGCTGGAGAGTTTCTAAATACATACCTTTGGTGGCTCTCTGAACATTTGGTCCAAACAGATGAACTCCAGGCAGGGAAGTAATTCTATGAAGTGGCAGAAAGATTCCAGCTTGATAGCATGGCAACGAACCAATGTAAGATCAACAAGACGGCTCCATCTGGAATGATCTGAGAACAATGATACGCAGAACACACAGTAGGAGTCACACCCACAGATTAAATATAAACCTTCTTTTAAAAACATGTCAGCATTGTAAACAAGAGGTTTACCTGTGATCCACTGATGAGGGTTATGAAGATGAGGACAGTTGTAGATGAGCAAATATTTTATATTAGTGAACACCTCATTTACCACCTTGATGCCGATATCCGTGATGATACCAGGATTCTCAATAACATCAGCAAGGCCATATTTCACCAACTCCAAGTGGCTCATTTTACCTGAAGTAGCAAAACAAAATGACATTTACTTATTTTGATCCAGTGTATGATTATTAAAGAAATTCCCATTAAGATTCAGATTTCATATCCCTTTAATGGGTAGGATAGGGGTAGGGTAGTGTACGTTTATGTATAATAGCACTTTTCAGTAACAAGACGATTCAGAGTGCTGTACATGAACAGAAAAACATTACAGACATAAATAGGAAAAACAATGGAATAAGTTAAATAAATCCTTGACTAGACTTTTATGGCACATACACTTATTTACATAAGTATATGTGGTCTCATTTACATCAAGACCACTAAGTGGTGACAATAGTCAGCAATAAAACTGGCTATCAACAGATGGTATTATGTAGGTATTCTTTTTGTTAGTGCGTAAGCATTAACACTGAATTTAAAAACATTGTCATCCATGTTTCCAATAGAGCTGTCAAATCACCTTGGTCTGCAAAACTTCTTGATGCAAAATCTAACACTCAATGAGGAAAAATGTGATCATTGGCATTTAGGTGCGGCAACTACAAAAACTGTGGCCTTTTAGCGAACGATAATGATGTAGAGATGTGCAGGGCAAACCAATAAGAGTAGTAGATAGTGTCCATGTTAACAGCAAATAAACTATAATGTTCTTTAACTCCTCCACTGACAACAATAGTCACTCAAAACTAAGACATGTGCAGGATGTGCTGACTTAATTACTTTTCCGAGCTTTATTAAATAACGAAGTTACAAACATTGAAGGAGGAAATCATCCACATATCCTAAATGGAGCGTCTCAAACTGAGGGAACTCAAGTTCAGCCATTTTTAGAGCTGAGAAGACTCCATCTTTTGTAAGTGAAGGTTGGATTCGTAGTTCATGAAGCCTGTAAAATAAAAATGGAATAAAATGAAATTTATACATAACTACATTTTTAAAGAAACCCCCCTAATTAAAGCAATACCGTTATATTTTGATACCGATGACATTTTGTAAATTAAAAACACCTTGTTGAGTTCTATATACAGACCGTAGTTTTGCAGCTTGCACTGTTGCTAGCATGTGTGAATCTGTGAACTGTTACCATCAACCAAATTAGGACTTGTTCATTAAAAGTAGTGAAAAAAACTTTGTGCGTCACCTGTCAGCGCTAAGACACTGGATGTGTGAGTTTCATACAACAATACCCTGGCTACTGACAGTTATAGTAATAAAGTGCACCCACAGTCACACTCATGGTTTGGAAGGGATAAATGATCTAACCCCAACTGATCATAAAAAAGCTGGGGAAAATTCAGCTCCCAAACCTTTGATATGCACAAAAAACAAAACTATTTGTTATATTTACCTATGCTAAATGGATATGCTTATCATCTTTTTTACAAGGACTACTGTGTGATCATGTTCTGTTTTGGTTGTTTATCCTGACATTTTCATTAGAAATCCATAGAGACTACTGGTCTATCATAAATGTCTGGCCTCCTAGGTGGAAAGCAGAACTAGTACTATACACCTAAGGGGGTATCTTAATGATTGAACTACAGATAAACAGATTACCACAAGGATTATACTGATTTATGTTTACCTTAAAAAAGAAATAGCACAGGTTCAATAGATATTGTCTCAGAAAATTATACTCAACATAAAAGGTCACCTCAGCTGTATGTAGGTATAAGAATAAGAAAAAAATGTTCAATACCTGCGGGCAGCAGTGATAATGAGGTAGCCCAAGTCCACTTCCAAGGCATTCTTGCAAGCTCCAAACACAATAGTGTGAAGGTTTCTAAATCCTCCTAGATAAATGGATAAAATGACTTAAAGACTACATGACAAATGTATATTTCATGATAAGCAATAGTTTTTTATTTCCAAGGTAAATTTGTCACCTCCTTTATCTAGGGGCATTAGTTAAATTTGGGTTATGCTCAACATTTGATTCGACTTCACCAGGTAAATACTGCAGCTGTGGTGTACTTAACTTATTATTTAAGTTCTTTAAGAGTGTGAGGTCTCAGATGTTTGCCAAAGCTTTGTTACATACTAAAATAGGCTCTTACTGTTTTAAGTAGGCAGACTTTTTTAAGTGGTCTGTGTTCTGCAATACAAAAGATTTTATAGAAGAATCACTCCTGTAAAACTTTTTATCCATCTCACCTCAGTGGTTGTCTACTTTTCTACAAGATACTAGTTAACTAGATCAGGGGTTAAAGCAAAAATAATCAATTTGACTGAAAAAAAATTCTAGTCTGCCCATACATTCCCAGGGCCGTGCCACATTACGTACCACACTTGCTTATCGTGCAAAGTCAACTTTAACCAAATCTGGTAATTTAAAAATATGCATTGACAATTCCTGTATCTCTCCCACCTTTCAGCTTAAGAGAATTGGTGTCATCCTAGATAGTGCTTTCCATTCCCGGTCACTATCAATATAAATAAATCCTAGGGACCTGCAAGGCCAACCACAACCTTGTCCTTTTGCAAATCTCTGACTTTCATATATATCCAAGTGAATGCAGGTTCAAATATTTTGCTATGCTATTTATCGTTTTATTATTTTACTTAGTACCATGTTTATCCAAAGGGTGATCTTAAGGTGGTTATAAATAAAATGGTATATTACAATAAAAGATGAACACCTACAAATGACACGGCGGAAATACTGACAACAGGCAATGATTTTAAACTAATTTTGCCTTTAAGATGTTAAATGTTTTTTCTAGCTATTTGCTAGTTTGACAGTTTATAATTTTATCATACAAATTAAAGACTAGAACTTTTTTCTCTGTAGGTTATCTGTTGCTATCTCCTGAAGAGAAATGGCTGCAGCCTGGACCTTACAGAGAATATGGTTATGACCTGATGCAAAATATTAAATTAATCCGCTTTATAAATTCAAACTAATGTCAATCCATAAGAGCTGACGAGGAAAAGTAAGACATTTCAGGAGAGAAGTCTATGTTCAAAGGATAACATTTTTATAAATATTAATCCGGTTTTCCTATTGTGTTTCTACATTTAACAGTATTTTTTTTACCAGCTCAAGAAAAATACACGTTCAATAATTGATTGCTGTGTTTGTGTGTGTAGTGCTTTCCTTATGGTGTTTTTATATTGTGTTTATTTTCTCTTATTATTAGCTGAGAAACCCATGTTGTGGTGGAGTTGATGCAGAGGGACAGGATGTTTGTCATAGGAAGAAAAGACAGATGAGGAGGGACAGGAGGAGGAGAAGGATCAGGAAAGTGGAACAGGAACCACCTAAAAACAGTGGCAGGTATAGGAACAGGTGAAGGGCTGCGTTGCTAATAGATCCTTACATTGAGTTATATTAATGTCTTGCAAGGATTAGCCCCTCCTGTTAGCCAATACAATCTGAGTTAGGCTTACGCTCCAGTGCAGGGGTCTTCAACTCAGTCCTTGGGTTCTGGTGTCCTGCAACTTTTAGAGTTGGTCCAACACACCTGAATCAAATGACTGAATTACCTCCTCAATAATTCACCTCACAGGACTGGGAAGTTTTTAAGTTTTGCAAAAAAGAAAATTAATTTGGTGTTTCCATCCATTGGTTTTATTGCTAAATACTCAGGCTACGGAAAGCGTAATTTCGTCACAAATTGACGTTACACATGGCCGTAATGAACAGAAAGTAGATGTTGCAAACTAACGTTGACCACACATCTAAAAAAAAGAAAAAAGTAGAGAGGGTTTCAGGAATGCGTGGCTATTGGGCAAGTTGTAATTTTGCTTGGGTAGAGAAAGAAATGCAATTCTATGCACATTATGGTAGGATGCTGACAGTGGAAAAAGCTGATCAGTGCAACAACCCTTCCACAAAATCCATAAACCACCTCAATTGAGGAAGTTATTTTGAGTTTTCCCCTTTTCATCTACCTTTTCTTGTGCAATATTTCAATTTGCGCATAGAAAATGTTGATGAAACATGGCTACTATTGTATCTCTCACCTGACCTCCAGCTGTCCTCCACCACATGTTGAATAAGGCCTCCCAGGAAAGGAACCCTCACCAGTTCCAGCTGCTCCAAGTTTCGGGCTGATGCCAAACCCGTAACCAGGGGTACATATTTCAGGGAATTGGTTGGCCCTGCACAATTCCTCATCACAAAGGACCTCAAGTTCACACACAAAAAGTCCTTAAATGGTTGTGGCTTGGTAAGACGGACCCACTTTAGATATAGGTGTCGCAACATAGACACACAGGGGATCTCTGGAACATTCACACCTGCAAAAGTTGTATTTGATTAAAATGCAGAAGCATTGTAAAATAGGAGCAGAAAATGCCTTGGGAGTAAATACAAACATTAATTTTAAAGACCTAAAGTAAGAGTCAATGCTGGTTCTAACTTATATTATACACTCTTATTCCTAGGATATAACAATAATGTTTCTTTTTGTCATTGTGTCCCACTCACCCACAAGGTGTAATGTCTGGAGTTTTGCAGTTACAGGGATTGTGAGTTTATTCTCAGCAGGAATTGGGAAAGCCCCATTCCGGTTACGGAACTTTCCCAGAATATGAACCTGAGGCATATAGTTCAAGATGGATTCTACTAGTTCCAGATGAGACGTCTCAACACCCTGAAACCAGAAAAACTATAAATAAATTCATAAAACTTTAAAGAGCACTTTTCATACAGTTAAGTGTAATACAAAGTACCTTACAGAGTTTGAAAACAAATATAGAATTACAACAGACAATGCAATACTCTTTGGAAAAAAAATACCTTCAAGCAAGTATTAAAAGTATTTTCATTAAGCCTACATTTTTTTAAATTTAGTCTTATGCAATATCTTCTAATCTTCAATGTTGTGTTATCATAAAGCTGTAAGCGGAAAAATCATTGCAATGAACAAAAATAAAGACTTTAAAACACAAGTGAAATTGTGATATTGTACAAGTGATTATGTAAATAATCTATATGTTATGTTTCACTTATTAAATTAGTTACTGAAATGAATTAACCTTTCAATAACATTCTAATTACTTGAATACACTGCAAAAACTGATCTAAAAATAAGTAAAATGTTCTTAAAGTTAGTGTATCTGTCCTTGATTTGAGCAGGTAAATAAGATTATTTGCCAATGGAATCAGTATAATTAGACATCCTGCACTTGAAATAAGATGGAGATGAGTTGTTCCTATTTTAAGTGCAAAAATCTTATTCCATTGGCAAATCATGTTATTTACTTGCTCAAATCATAGACAAACACACTCATTTTAAGAACATTTTGCTTATTTTAAGTTCTGTTTTTGCAGTGTACCTCTACTTCCTTTAGCTATAATGTACATGTAATAGAGGTAGGTAAAAATATTGATTCGTTAATGTATTGCTCTTATTTTTTGCCAATTCGCCATCAATTACAATTACAAATTACATCAATTACGGGCAGTTGGTTTATGAATGAGAGTTTCGGTTGGACGTCGACGTTTCTAAAAGAGAAAATATATTTTATGGAAGACTCAAGAACAACATCTTCTATTATTAAACAAGGTAAGTTTTCAACATCTCCAAAACTCAACAGAAACTTTGTTATTTGATGTCTGCATCTGGCTGGACAATGAAGGAAGTATTTATCAAACCCGTGACATATCCCCTTCAGACATAGCTTCCTGTCATTTGATTTGTGCCAAGTAAATCTTATGGGAATGGAATCATGTGCATGTTAGGAATCATGATGTTTTCTACCTTGGCAACTATTGCTCAATGGGTAGAGTAGTCGTCTTGCAATCGGAAGGTTCAATTCCAGCTTCTCCCATCCAATGTCGATGTGCCCCTGGGCAAGGCACTTTACCCTAAGTTTCCAACCAATCTGTGTATCTGTTCATGAATGCGTGCGTGTTAGTGAGTGGGATTTGGTGAATGTGGCTATAGTGTAAAGTGCTTGTTGTGGTCAGTATGACTGGTAAAGCACTTTAAGTTCAGTCCATTTATTATCACTTATGGCAGCTCCCTGGGGACCCTGCAGTCTATATTTGTTACTCTTTTTTATGTTTATCCCTGGATCCTTGTGTTGTCATCCGTTTTGTTTCTGTTCAGCATTTATGTTAATTATACTTTCGGGTATTGGTTAGATTAGTTTATGTCTGGTTAGCTGTGTTCTTTATATCTGTTGCTTTTTAGTTCATTTAGCTTATGGCCTTTATTATTTATGTGGTTTTGTTATCTTTTCCCTTTTAGTTAGATCCTGTTCCAATGTCAGACTCATCTTATTCTCCTATTTCGATTTCCCTCCTTTCCTGCAGCTGATAGTTCACCTGGACTAATTCATGCAAAAAAAGTAAAAAAAATAAAGCAACTCTATTCTGAAGATGGAGACGTTTCACTTCCCATCCAAGAAGCTCTCAATTCAAAATGTCTCGAGTAGTGTGGAGTTCCAAGCTTTATAGAGCTGCTGGCAGGCCTTTTCACAGCTAAGATTCACATGTGAATTCACTTGGAACTGATCGCCACTCATTAGGCTTACATGCATGGAGATGTGAATTGGGGTGAAACTTGGCAGGAATCAAACCTGCCAAGAGCTTGCTGTGTTGTAAGTTTTCGAAAGTTGAAACCTGAGTCGTCCTCCTCTGTTCAAAGTTGTTTGTTTCTCGCTTTACGTAAATGGCTTCACCCCTCTCTCAAACCATCTGTCTTCTCTGTCCAAAATGTGAACATTTTGCTCCTCATAAGAGTGTCCTTTATCCTTGAGGTGCAGGTTATCTTGTTTGAGTCAAATAGTGAACAGATCTGTCCTGAATATCACCTCAACAAACATATTATGGCAACAACAAAACACCGCTGTGTTGGTATGTGCTGGAGTGACTTGCGACATGTAGATAGTGACCTTATGAATGGATGTCTGTGCAAATTCTCAGAGGGTTGGGGGGTGGGTCGCTTTTCCCCGGGGGGAGGTTTGCGCTTTCACACCAAACCTACAGCAAACCATAGCTTCTAAAAACCCAGAACAGTGGAGAGTGGGTCACTGATTTGACCACGCGTGTTGGACTGTTATGGTTTAAAGGTCGTCAACTGCCTTAAAGGGTTGAAAAAGTGGCAACCGAGGAGGAGTTCTATGGTTTAAATGGCTCCAATAAGCCTTTCTTAAAGGAGGTGTACAAGTGGCTGAACTTGGTTACATGTGAAAGAAATAAAAACATTGAAAAACAAGCAAAGAGAGAATAAACTGGCAAGTAAAGAGTGTAAAACAGAAACAAAAAAAATGGAAAATAAGGTACTGTGGTGATTATGTGACGTAGCGGAACCAAAAGAGGCGTAGCATTTCGCGGGGTACGCATTTTAGTGAATACTTCCTCATAGCATCGGTGGGGTACCTCGCTGGTGTAAACTGTTGAATAAAATGTGGAAATTGACGTTAAATTGTTAAAAAAAAAGGAACATGGGTCCAAGTGTCTGCGAGATAAAGAAATGGATCTTTATAGAGCCGAAGAGTAAAACTGCATGAGTCAAATTATGAACGACAGTCTGGATCAAAATCCCCCTCTGAAAGTAGGCGATGTGCTTAAGATATTAAAATATATGTTTTGGCATTGAGTGAGTCGCAAAATTTCAAAAATGAAGAATCACAGATCTGTGTAAAAAGAGTGAGGACAAGACAGGTCTGCATGCGTGTTTGTCTTGAATGTTTCGTTTGTGACAAATTGTTTGTGACAAAATGTGTTGAATCATTACAAAGTTTGTAATGATTCATCTCAAACCAGTCCATTTAAAGGGAGGCATAAAAAATACTTTGAGAAGCAATTAATGAGAGGATTAACAGGTTGTGAGATATAAAGATTAAGTCTCATGGTCGGATGAAAATCAAACATGTTTGAAATTCTGTCGGCCCTCAAGAGGTGAGCGCGTTCTGCTCTTGAAGCAGAGCTACGAGCGTCTACGAGCATATTTCCCCTAACCCCCTTGGTAATATTTATTTAATGTATTCTGATGTCACATAGTCGGACAACAAACTAAAGGTCAGAAATCATGAAGGTGGATGTTTCTGAAGTAACTGGGGTAAGAAATATTGCTCATGCTTACCAGCAGATTAGGACATGCTTGTAGTGCCTCCAGCACTCCAGGAATACTAAAAGCATCATAACCTCTGACACGTCTCCTTTCCAGGTACCGAGGGTGGAGGCCATACAGTTGCTCCAAATCAGGCATCTTCTTCAAAAGAGTCAAAAAGCTTCTATCCGTAAAACCTAAGCATAAAAACATAAATAACTATTCAACTATGCATCAAGAGTATAAAATTTAACATTGACATGTGTTTCAGTGAAGAATTTTATTTCTTACAGTTGGGCTGTGCAGGTAATCACAATTTTGGATTTTTGCTTAAAACAATGACAAAAACAAATGGACTGAAAAGATACTTTAGAAGTTGCCACATTCACCTTCTGCAAGACTTCCACAATGCTGCAGTCACAGACAGGGATTCTCCACACTAGTTTGAATTATTTAAAATGCATAATTACTATGGATTTACCGCATTTTTTGGACTACAATGTACACTTAAAATCCTTAAATTTTCTCAAAAAATAATGCGCATCATAATCCGGTGCGCATCATATATGGTTACCGTTGTGCTTACTGACTGCTTTTATGTGGTACAATGCGCTCAAAAATCGTTTAAAATGTATAAGTTTGACTTTGGCAAGCAACGAAAATGCTCCGCTCAACGGATATCCGGAGCATTACACTGTGTAACTACTTGATCGGACCCATAAGCAGTCTACAAGACTGCCTGATTGTAATGTCTAAACTAGAAGTGCATTCATGTAAAGGCCCCCATATTCTCGGGGATAGTTCATTCCACGGAGGTCCGGTCGAACAGATATGTGCACAGCTCAATTTTTACAACTTCTCGGTGGCAAGAAGTCTACATCGAACTGTTTTATATGCGACACCGAGCTAGATACACTGAGCTGCTCCAAGCAGGTGTACGTGTGGCATCACAGTCCCTCTCTGTTCTTACTGACAAGTGGGAGCATGCTTGAAAAGAAACGACTCTAGGTGCACCTAGCTAATCACACGTTTTACCATCTGTTCCGCTGCTTCATCGCACTGGCAGAAGTGTGGGAACTGTAGGAATTTGCCACAAGAAATGTAGGCAATAGTATGCTTGATATGCTATTAAGGGTAAAACGTCTGCGGAGAGTCAGCGCAGAGTCTGTGCAGCTCACAGTATGTGCACAGTACGCCCAAGTATGAGGGAGCCTTTAGGCAGCCCGCGCCTGGAGTAGGCCCTAGCAACCATAAACCTACTAAGTTAATTCAATATAAAAGTTCCGTTTATTTTGGCCTTATGTTAGAAACAGGGAAGTGTAGTCCAACTACTCTGTCCTCCCTACAGAGACGGATAGCTCTCTCCGTCTGTCTCTCCCTGGAGAGCTGTGTACGTCAACGGGTAGAATGATGTTACACACTTGGGAAGAATATTTAGTGTGCCTTATATGTGGACAAAGGCACACAGACACATTAATTCACAGTGTGCTTTATAATTTGGTGCGCATTATGGTCCGAAAAATACGGTAATATGTTTCCCACATTTCACTGACAAAGAAATAATTTGATGTCTATAACGAAGGAAAAATTAGGAACGTCTTATTCATGTTATTCCAAAGAGGCCATTTTGAGTCTCGAAATGGCCACTTTAGAAAACACCTGGAAAAACTTCCAGAAAAGACTAATAGTAATTGTTTGTGCTATGGTAATCAATTCAGAACTTGTGTACACTTAAATAAAAAATAAATAAAATTCCAGGTGACAGATTAGATTTCTGTATTAGATAAATATGTTTTCCAACTTCAATAAACCCCAAAAGACTTTGTTACAATACGTTTGACAGTTCAGATTAAATACTGAATATGCTCTGGGATTATTAAAGTATTTCTGATTCTTGCCTGTATAGAAAGACCATGCGTATCAAAGGGATGAAGAACCGCATCTAACTGAATTTGGGTACATATTTTACAGCCATTTTAGGTGTTTTGGGGGAAGTACAAACTATTAGGGAGGGAAATTAAAACGAGATATATATATATATATATATATATATATATATATATATATATATATATATATATATATATATATATATATATATATATATATATGAATGATAAAAGATGGCAGTCAAATGTGTGGATAAGTCATCACTAAATGCATTGGTAGAACCGAAATGTAGACAAAACAACAAAACAAAATAGAAAGGTTGGATCGTTAACTGTAGCAACTGATTAAATATATTTATGTTTAACAAGAACAGTAAATAAAATTTTTATTAACCACAAATCTATCAAAAATCTTTTTAAAGAGTAAACTCTCTGTCAGGGAGAAATTGCACACCATATGAAAGAACTAATTAAAACTGACCATCTTGGGATCTAGTCAATGAAAATAATTTATTAACCTTTCAATCAAAATTAGTTAAATCAGTTAAATTGTTAAAAGAAAAACATCAAAATCTAATTAAAATGAGTCTTGAGGGGAATGAACGTTCAAATTATTAGCCAATTGGATTTAAGTTCTTACGTTCTCTCTCTGTCTGAAAAGTGAACTCAAGGTTTCTTGTGCATAATTTTAATTTTCTACAATCCTTTCTCAACTTTAAGAAAATTTTGGAAGGATTCAGGAAAAAGGTTGAAACAAGGCTTTGAAGTAGCACATGTCCTGATGCTATCTAACAACCAAATCCTAGGGCAATAAAAAGGGTAACTTGAGTAAGGACAGATGTATATTCTCTCAAAGCCAACTTGATTTTCTGCTTTAGGTTTCATAAACTCTCTCAATCTCAGGTGCAAAGGCCATTTTTTGGCACTCGGTCTATCAGAGGTTGTCAGTGTTTTGGTTGTTCTTCCATTTACAATTCAAGAACACATTTTTAAGCACTTCAACTGTCTTCAAACAAATGGAAGATTTTTTTAACATGTCATGTCTGCCAGTGTAGCCAAGAATTGCTTTCAGAGAGCCCAACTTTCTCAAGTGGAGCATTACTGCTTTTGGTATAGCAAAAAACTTTATTGGACATTATTTTGGAACTACTACAAATTCAATGGACAGAGAAACAGAAAGCTGAAAGAGAAAGAAAGGAAGGAAGGAAGGTGAGTCAAAAAATTAAAAGGGTGAAAGGGTGAAAAAAACGAGGAAAATGGTAATACAAAACAGCATCCTCGAATGTTGCTTCTACACCTGCAGAAAGATATGTAGAAATAATTTAATACAAGATGTATTTAATGCAAGGGTTAAAGCAAAAATAATCAATTTGACTGAAAATTATTTCTAGTCAGCCCATATTTTCCCAAGGTCGTGGACGTTATGCAACATTACAGTACGTAACACACTTGCTTATTGTGCAAAGTCAACTTTAACCAAATCTGGCAGTTTTAATATATCCACTGACAATTCCTGTATCTCTCCCACCTTTCAGCTTTTGAGCCTTGGTGTTATCCTAGACAGCTCTCTCCATTTATATTTGCAGCATCAAGCAAGTTCTTCCTTCAAACTTTTGCCAACCTGCTTTACAGTCCACTCACCAATTTCAACTTCCTTCCCTCCCTGTCCCCAGAAAACCCACCATAAACTGCAACTAGTACAAACAACAGCAGCTTGCATCATCTACTTCACACCTGTACATCAACTCCACTGGCTTCCTGTCGCATTCAATATAAATTAATCCCAGATGTGCTCAGTTGAATTCAGGTCTGGGGAATGGACGGGCCAGTCCATAGATGACACAATCCAGCCACATGAGGTCTAGCATAGTCTTGCATTAGGAGGAGGGCAGGGCCAAGGGCACGAGCATATGGTCTCACCACGGGTCTGAGGATCTAATCTCTGTACCTAGTGGCAGTCAGACTACCTCTGGCGAGCACATGGCGGGCTGTGTGGCCCACAAAGAAATGGCACCCCACATCATTACTGACCCACTACCAAACTGGTTATGCTGGAGGATGTTGCAGGCAGGAAAACGTTCTCCAAGGGGTCTTCAGACTCTGTCACATGTGCTCAGTGTGAACCTGTTTTCATCTGTGATGAGCACAGGGCACCAGTGGTGAATTTGCCAATCTTGGTGTTCTCTGGCAAATGCCAAACGTCCTCCACGGTGTTGGGCTATAAGCATAACACCTACGTCCCTTCCCTCCCTGTACCCCAGAAAACCCTCCATAAACTCCAACTAGTACAAAAGACAGCAGCTTGCATCATTACATCTACTTCACACCTTTACATTAACTCCACTGGCTCCCTGTCACATTCAATATAAATCATTCTCATGAACATGCATGGCCAACCACAACCTTGGAGAATGCGGTACACAAACACTATGATGAGGTCATACATTTTAATCTAAGATAAGATAAGCTTTATTGATCTCACAGTGGAGAAATTCACTTGTCCCATCGGCTCAATAGTCAAAAGTCAGAAGAAGGTGTCAAAGTAGGTAAGTAGAATCAGTTAGATACAGTTTTACAGCTATATACAATATACAATTCTGTACACTCCTATGTATAAATATGTTATTGCACATATGTTATTATACAGTTTATACAGGACTATTGCACAGTTTATACAGTTTATACAGGATTATTGCACAGGCTTAATGCACGGATCGCACATTACAATAATCAGTCTCTGCTTTGCCTGTTATTGCGCAACAATTAATTTTCTCAACTCAAGAGTTTATAAAACGGCTTGACGCAACACCTGTGTGGAAAAGCGGGTATAGAAAATCGATGGATTGATGGGATGTAAAAATTTTTAAAAGTATAATAAAATTGTTCAAAGTTTAACAAAAAAACGCACATTGCTTTTAAAGGTAAACACTATAATTAGAAAAATGTTAAACTTTTGCGTAAAGTTAAATATTGTTTTAGTCAACCTTGGCTGCTGTACCCTGTCTGTCTGGCAGGTGTTTGTGGGTTGGATTAAAATAAGTCCATAGATCGATAGGAGGCTTTTTTCTTCTTCTTGTGTGACTTGCTTCTACAGTGTTGCTTCACATCGTGCTCCACTACATGTAAAAATAAAAAAATAACTTCATAAAAAGCTCTCTGAGAATCGCCTTTCTCTTTGCCTCACCCAGTAAGAAACCACTCTCCTGGCTATGTTGTAGCTGCAGTTAATTTTTTATTTTTTTGATGTAGTTTCCTTAATAATCTGTATGCATCTTATCCTATTTAACAAGTTTCCTGGTGCACAGCTGCTCATGAGGTTGACGCTGTTGCATATTGACTGATAGCCGATGCAGTGAATTATTTTGTAAATTTTTTTCCGAATAGTACCCATTCAAATGCGGAACATTGTTTCAGTTTGTGGGACAACAGTGAAAAATATGGGACAGTCCCACACAATCTGGACTCCTAGTTTAACAGGTAAAGAGGTGTGCTGCAGAAAACGTGTGGTATTTATTATGCACATAAAAATACCTGGCAGGTTAAGCTTTTTCCATCATGACCGACAATCTTCCCATTCACGTTTGTTTTTCTCAGCCAAGCCATTTGCTAACACCACCATCAACGGTCAATATATCCAACCCTTCTTCAAGAAAAAGCGTCTTCATGCCAAATTAGCTTAAGCTAGCGCGTTTTAAATATAAATGCAATAATGAATCACGAGGAGATCTCCGTTTGGTCGCACACGTTTATCAGCTAAGTTATTGGAAGCAAGGGAATAAACGCTGACAAATGACATGGCCAGGTGGAAATACCACTGATTACAAGAGGGACCAACAGCGATAGATATGCTTACAGAGGAAGTTGTTAGAGGTTTAATCCGCTGAACTTTATGAGTTGCTGGTTTACATAAATCCAACTACTCCACTACACAACTACTACTCCACTACTACATACATTAATGCCATCTGTGGCCAGTTTGAGATGCTCTTCCAAAAGTTAAAATGATGCAACACCCACAAACCTCAGACTAGCACATGTCCACTTTCCAAGACCCCCCCTAGTCTCTTTCTGACTGGCTAATGTCCCAGCTCTGCCAGATTTCATTGGTTGAGCGCAGTGTCAGCTTAAAATGCTGTGTACAAAGTCTAAACGGAACCAAGTGGATCTATTTTTGCTCTCATTTTTCAATTAACGGAAATCCATCTGTTGAGCAATTATACACTGATTTAATGTTTGTCGGATTGTCGGATATTCACCAGACAATCCTTAACAAACAGTCTGTTAAGGATTGTCTGGTGAATATCCGATCTAAAGCTGATATCCAGACAATAGTTGAAAGCGCTGATATGAGCACTAGCGATCGTTTAACGGCAAACTCTGCACACACATAGCATAAATGAGTGACTTCTCTTCAAGTTCAAGACTTTATTAACAGAAATAAAATGATCACTATAAAATGCTGTTTCTCTGAATTAACACTATATTTAAATCAATAAATCCTCTCTACTAGGCTAGTGAAACTTAACTAAACTAATAAGCAAAATTAAGATAAAAAAGAAGGTAAGCTAAGGAACTATTTACATGCAAAAAACAAAAAACAAAAGTGGTTGATCATAATCAGAATAATTCAGTGAATCCTGGTTCACTGCAGATCTGACTTACGAACATGGAATGGAGTTAAATTAGCTTGACTAATTTAGAACAACATTTGGCATGTGTTCAACCCATTCACAATGCAAATCCTAAGTAGACAAAACATTATTTGATGAAATAACATTTTGTTTGAGTTAAATAACCAAAGTTAATCTTAAAGAATGTGAATTGCGGTTAATTACCTTAACTAATTCAGAACATTTGGCAACATGTTTTCAACCTTCAACCCATTCACAATGCAAATCCCGAGTTACACAAAACTGTCAATGATTTGTCTACGTGAACCCGGACAGAGCACGCACACACAGAGCTTATTCTATTGCAGTTTACTGAAACTAATGAGTTGGATGCTGATGACCAGAGTTAGTAACCGGACTGGGGATGATGGGTGCAGGAGCAGGCTGACTGGAAGAAACTGGAGAGAGTTCTTGGAGATGCTGGGCTGCTGTCAGACCAAAGGTGCAGAGCGAGACAGTTCTTGGGGTGTAGGACTGCTGGAGCACAGGGGTAGCAGGCAGTCCAGCAACAGAGCAGAGAGCAAACCTGGAGCACAGGGGTAGCAGGCAATCCAGCAACAGAGCAAACCTGGAGCACAGGGGCTGCAGCAAATCCAGCAGGGCAGCAGGGACAGTTCTTGAGATCCGGGGGCTACAGTAAATCCAGCAGGGCAGCAACGACAGTTCTTGAGATCCAGGGGCTGTAGTGAATCCAGCAGATGGCAGAGGCCTTACTTGAGGCACAGAGGAGGTAGGAAACCCAGCAGCTAGCAGAGGCCTTACTTGAAGCACAGAGGTGGCAAGAAATCCAGCAGCTAGCAGAGGCTTTATTTGAGGTACAGAGGAGGCAGAAAACCAGCAACAAAACAGGGAACAAACCAGGCTGACAGATGTGGAGTGAGTGGAGACTGATGAGAACAGGACTAGACAGAAGTGGTGTTGGTAGAGACTGAAGACGAGCTGGCGACAAAGAGCAAACTGAAGGGAGCTTATATAGGGAGGCTGGCGGGTAAAGTGAATTCAGACTGATTAGTGCCCAACAGGTGTGACTGATTTTTGAGGGAGTGAACTGAGTGAGAGGAGGAGGTACTGAAAAATAACAGGGAAGAAAGCCAGACTAAAACTAAACAATGACAAAAACATAACATTTTAAAGAATGATTTTCTCGGTGAGAATCTGGAAACTTTATGAATTCTCGATTTTATTAATGCAATGATACCTCTGGGAGCTTGGGGTCGCTGCAGCGATTAGTCGTTAAAATCAGTTACTCCTAAAGTTGACCAAAACACATTTAAATCGACATTAATATTCCATATTAATGTGGGAATAAGGCTCATAGCACTATCGAACGATGGCGGAGCGAAACGAACAAATGCTTTAAAACAAACCCTTTTTGAATGTCTGGAACCGGGAAATTACCAGAAGCTAACAGCATTTTGGCTAGCGGACTTTCGGCGCCAACTTTAAAGACTTCAGCTTTATTTTTAGCCATAATAAGTGAGCCAGTTATCATAAACATTAAATTTACCCATCAGTGTATGAAACCCCTATGGAGATAACGTTTGTTATAACCATAAAAACACACACGGCTCACATCGGCAATGACATGGTACCGCATGCTAGCAATGAGCTACCTTTCTTAGCCGTTTGTATTTAAACACCATGTAAACGCATTACATAAACATTTCCAAATGGACGTGTAACTTTTTCCTCTAGTTTCTCTGCGGAACCTGTCGGTGCCTCTTGTGAGTTCGATCCACTTTGGCCATCCACGGAAAAGAGCACTGAAAAGCAGGGGAAATCGTTGGTCTTTTGAGCAGCGGCCTAGCCTGCGGCTCTGCAGCTTAGCAGCAGCAGACGTGGCCAGGAGCTAGCCGAAGCGTGGTCGGGATCAGAGGCTCAGATGTCCTGCAGGTGGCCCCTGACCCATTAGGAGTCACGATTTCAACAGATTTTTCCTCAGCATGGGAAAGTGGGTCATTTCACAGCTTTTCAGCTCCGTCTGGAGTCCGATTTCCTGTAAAGGCTGAGAAGACATAAACAAAGCTGTTTTTGGCATGGAGGGATCCTTTTCTCTGGCGTTTTACGCAGAAGTTAAGACAGCAGACTTGACTCTGATTTTCCCGGTCATGTTCCCTGGGCAAAGAGAGATTTCTCCCCTGTGCTGGCTTCTGTCTTTTGGGCCCGTGAGGCCCCATTAGGTTCAGGCCAGCCTCCCTCCTCCTTTGTCTCAGGCAGGAAGAATTAATTCCATGTAGCTTGCAGGGGTGGCTCGCTAGCCCCCGTTTCCACAGGAGCCCCATGGCAGAAGAAGCAGACAGAGTCTGGTCAGAAGTGCTCTGACATTTTATCTACGGGGGAGTGGTTTGGGTTCACGGCAGGCACCCTGCCAAGAGAGGCTGTCCCAGCCTGAAACTCTTTCTCACAGCCCCCTTCTGAATTGTCCTCCAGCTACATGGCTTTAATGTGGCACAATACATCACAGCGACAGAGAACTTTAACCCATGATTTAGTGGCAGCCAAAGCTAACTACAGGGTTTACTTGTATGCAAGTGTATCTTCAAGCACCTGGATCAGATGTGGGTGTTTGTGACAGTGCACTTGTATATGTACGGTTTGTCCATAAGAAATATCCTGTGACTGTAAGGACAAATATCTGCGTATTTCTGCTATGAAAAGAACTATCACCGAAAGAGCACCAAATAGAAGATGCACCTTGGCCTTCCTTCCTCTAGTTGACAAAGTGTTGCGAGAGGAGATGAAGAGTACTCAGCAAAAATGAGTGCATTCCATCAATCAGCAGGGTCAACAAGGTGACAACAAAACTATCTTCATGAATTGGAAAAGCAAAATAATTCTCGGTATCAATCAGGATAGAGATCTTTTGTTGGATCATATTAGTGTTGAGACAGCATCTGAATCCGCATCAGAATGATCTCTCTGGGCTCCTTTTAGGCCGTGGGCCAGAATCTGTAGGGTGACTTTTTGTATGAACTGTCAGGGGGCAACTTTCTTCCACCGGGAAAAGTTGCTACACATAGCAGTGATCTCAAAACACCAATGTTCCCACGTTTTCACTTGCACATTAAGAAGTTATAGCCGATAAAAAATCTAAACTGTGGCGCTCTGGTCCAAGAGGTCACGTGATTCGATTTTTGCTGCTCAGCCAATCAGATCGCTGTATTGTCAGCTGAGCGAGTTTACCACGTCATCATGGCTGTGCCCGTAAGATGTTTGTGTGCATCTGTTTCCAGACGAAGAAAGCCCAATAATAGCATTTTCTGGCGCCAGCTGGCAGTGATCTTAATGGCAAGAAAAAAGAAATAGCCCAGACCATCCATCCATCCATCTATTTTCTAACACGCTTATCCCTGCGTTCGTGAGGTGCCGGTCTCTATCTCCAGCTGTCAATGGGCAAGAGGCGTTGTATAAACTGGACAGGTCGCCAGTCCATCGCAGCGGAGAAATAGTCCAGACTTTTGCCCAATTTACTGTGATATCACCAAGACCTGCTGCGCTAGAATAGCACAGGTGTTGTGCCAAATGACTTATCCCCGCCAGAATTTGTATTCCCTGCCCTCAGAGCGCATTCAACTGGAAGAATGAATCTAGTCAACTCAGCCTCATTTCCAACCTATTAGTCGTGGAAATTAAGATGTTTTACTTTTCTTAACGAAATATAGCAATGGTGCCGTTACATTATCGTTCAGTTAGTGTGAAAAAACTGAAAATGTAACACTTGTTAGTGCTATCATAAAGGATTGCTATGTCGGTTAAAACTCGATTGATCGCTCAATATAACACGTTTTGTGAAAGTAAACGGCTCTGTGGTCATTTTCACATGTGTCATGAAAATATTAGCTTTATGTTATTAGATTGTCGCAGGTCTGTCTGCTTAAACCAAAAATCCACCTTCCTGAGTCCATTACAGCTGTCTATTGGTTTGTCTTTTTTCTTTTTCTATTCTTTCTGACCCGCATGAATGGATCATATAGAGCGGATTTCACGTGTGATCAAATGAACACTGAAAAAGGTACAGCCAAAATTATCAGATTTAATAAGATTTTAATTCAACCAAGAACCATATAGAAATATTAATCATATTAAGAAAACGAGATATGTCTCTTTTAAAAATAGAACAATGTATTAGGAGTTTTAAAAAATCAATTTCATTTTATTAGAATGTGATATTTAAAATATTTAGACTTCACAAAGCTGAAGGTTAAAACTTATTGATTACAAAAATACAATACAAAATTCTACAAATTCCGATAATTCGTTTGGCACAACGAGTTTATACAATGCGTCTCGCCCATTGACAGCTGGAGATGGGCACCAGCACCTCGCAAACCCAGTGGGGATAAGCGTGTTAGAAAATGGATGGATGGATGGACGGATGGTCTGGGCTATTTCTTTTTTCTTGCCATCAAGATCTCAGCCAGCTGGCACCAGAAAATGCTATTATTGGGCTTTCTTCGTCTGGAAACAAATGCATACAAACATCTTACGAGCGCAGCCATGATGAACTGGTGAACGCGCACAGCTGACAAAATATTAGCTTTATGTTATTAGATTGTCGCAGGTCTGTCTGCTTAAACCAAAAATCCACCTTCCTGAGTCCATTACAGCTGTCTATTGGTTTGTCTTTTTTCTTTTTCTTTTCTTTTTGGCTGAGCAGCAAAAATCGAATCACGTGACCTCTTGGACCGGAGCGCCACAGTTTAGATTTTTTTTATCGGCTATAACTTATTAATGTGCAAGTGAAAACGTGGGAACATTGGTGTTTTGAGTTCACTGCTATGTGTAGCAACTTTTCCCGGTGGAAGAAAGTTGCCCCCTTAGAGTTCATACGAAACTTCTTAAGGAAGCGTCCTACAGATTCTGGCCCACGGACTATTTGATCAGCTCCATCACTTAGTGGGGGTGGGTGAGTGTGGGATGTGTCCTGTAGGACATGGAGGCTGATTCGGGGGGGTGCCTAGGTCTTGGGGCTCTTGAGGGTGCCTGGAGTGGGGTGTCTGGTGGGTCAGGCCCAGTGGTCTGTCGCTTCCGCCTGGGCGGGGCTTGGGGGGCCTCAGGCAGCTGCTTGTGGTGCTCTTGGGGGTTCCTGCGTTGGGCAGATGTCCTAGCGGGGCCTCTGGGGCTTGGGTTCTGTGGAGTATGTCGCTTGGGTTGTGGGCCGGTGTATGTCGGGGCCTCTGGTGTGCTGGGGGGCTTGTTGACCTGGGAGGGGGGTATGGACATTAACATCTCATGGCTGATGCTCTCCCCTTCAGTGTCTGCATTCTGCTAGTGGGGGGGGGGGGGGTGGAAGGGGAGTGGGAACTCAGCCTGGGTGTCTATTGCATGGATTAAAGCATTAAATTGTCATCTGACTGAAAAACTTCTTAGCAAACATCATTGTCCGTAAGTACTAAAAATACACCGTAGTTGGGGCATACTCTTTTCCCTAGTTAAATACAATAAACATAGACGATATTTAAATATAAATAGCCTGTCTAAGGAATGAGGAAAAATATAGAGATGAAAAATGCAATACTTAAGTATATGGGGGAATAAAAGTTTGGTTAGGGGAGTTGGCTTTGACTATGGGGGGTTGGGGGGGCCTCCCCCATGAAAAAATTAAAAGATCAAGTTAAATTTTGTGCATTCTGGTGAATTTAAATAGGAATGAAGCCATCTGAAACAAAGAAAATGAACTTCAAACTGTAAAGTAAAAACACTTTTATTTAATTATTAGGAACACAAATAACAGAACATCAAAGGAACATGACCTGCGGTAATAAAGTGCATATAAAACAAACATTTCAGGCTATTTTACTTCTGCTTTTTAGCAGTGAAGCCAAAAGCTTCAAGCATGGTCCCCCCAGGACCACGCTTTTTCCCTGAGATACCTGCTAATTTTGTTGTCTCTTTTGCACTGGAGTCAGGCACTCTGGCAGCAGCTATGGATGTGGAGGTGGAGGCTCTGGCAAGAGCTGTGGAGGCTCTGGCAAGATCTGTGTAGCCTTTGGCAGGAGCTGAGGAGGCTCTGGCAAGATCTGTGTAGCCTTTTGCAGGAGCTACGGAGGCTTTGGCAGGAGCTGCGGAGGCTCTGGAAACAGCTGCGGAGGCTTTGTTTTTTATTGGTTTTATCCTAACAGCTGAGATAATCTTTGACGCTTCTCAAAGTTTCCTCTCTCTTTGTTTGACCATTTTCTCCTTTCTTTGTATGAGGTACATCTTGTATCTGGAGGTACATCTTGTATCTGGCATAAGCAGAACGACACATTCTTCTCAAAAATGCACTGATTTCAATGTGAGGAGAGGTTTTTCCTGAGGACTTGATGTGTGATTTGATGATGGCTAAAGCCTCATATGTCTCAATGTTTAGACTTGTTCTATCCTTTTCAATGATGTCACCCATAATATTGAATGTGCCTTCAATAAGAGGACCAGAAAACAGAGACAGGAGAGCTTTGACCAATTTCCCCATAGTGGGAAATCTCACCACTCCAGCTGGTGTTTGTTTGGAGAGTATTGGACCCCACCAGTCGACATCTATCCGAGCAGTTTCCTCTTCAAACTTTTTGGCCTCGAGTAACAGATCAGCATCAATTTGGTATGCTCGTACCTCTTCGACTAGCTGACCTATTTTTTTGTGATTCCATGTTTTTTATTTAAGAACAAATTCCCAAGTTGGGACACAGGAACATTACAAAGTCATATTATATATATATATATATATATATATATACATATACATATATATATATATATATATATATATATATATATATATATATATATATATATATATATATGTTAGGGCTGGGCAAGTTAACGCGTTAATTTCGCGTTAACTCATTAGACTATTAACGCCGATATTTTCTTTAACGCGCGTTAACGCATGTTGCTCACATGCTTTTATTTTGTGAAGGTCTGTTGCTGCGGTGTAGGGGTTTGAATCAGAACAGTAGGTGGCGATAATGCGCCAATAACCTCGCTGTCAGCCAAGCCTCGGATTCAGAGGAAGAAAAGTGCTGCCCGGAAAAAAACAAAGCCTACATGCGGAAGGCGGTGTTTCCCGCAGGAATTTGCTTAGGCGAGGCGGTGAGTTGGCGGCCGGAACAAGTTTTGTGCGGAGCGGGGGGGTCTGCATCGACGCCGTCGGTGAAGTCGCTTCGCGTTTCAAAGTATCCATGTATTTTTGCCTGTTTTTCCCCAGCCATTCACTATATGCACGCGAGAAAGCAACAACAAAAAACCGCGTGTACAACGAATATGACAGAAACAAGTTAGTTGTAACCACTGCCAAGTTAAACTTTGGTATTGAACATAAAATGGTAATGCTGCTCCCTGCTGTTACCTCAGAAATTGCCTGTTTTTGGTAGATTTTTTCCCCATAAAGAGAATTCCCTGTCAGTGGCAATAAGCTTTAATTTATTATTATTGCTATTTTTTGTTTTACATGTTTAAGTTGAGCTTTACACTAAATATGTGTTACTGATAAGTGCTACAAATGTTACAACACTTTTGTTCATTTGGCAGCAGAACATTAAAATAAAAGTGCTTTTTACACTACTTTTGAATTCATTCTTGGAGTTTGTAAATACAATGCGATTAATCGCGATTAATCAGGGCGATTAATCGCGATTAAATATTTTAATCGTTGCCCAGCCCTAATATATATATATATATATATATATATATATATATATATATATATATATATATATATATATATATATATATATATATATATATATATAAAGTACAAAGCATGCGAGACATCTCATTGTGCGTGATTTAGCTGACCTATTTCTAATGGCTCCAACACATTGGGTAAAGCCTGGGTTAAGGTAGAGAAGGCATTCAGCAGAGATTCTTGGGAAATGAGCGATGGTGTCAAAGCTGACAATGCCACAATGACTTTGTTGTTGAGGGGCAGGTTTTTAAACAGAAACAGACCAGCCTTAATGTGGCCTGCTCGTAGACAGTTGTAAACATCAGAAATCCAGTTTCTTCTCAATCCTTGCCTTATTAAAGGCATACACGCAAAATTTCCCCACACTCAGCTTTTTGTCTGGGTACTGGAGAGATCTCTCCGTAATGTCACCAAGTCTTTGAATGTCAGAGGAATGAAGGACGGCTTTCTGAACTTTGAAAGCAGCTCCCTTACAAGTACTACCATCTCTGCATGCAGAGTACGGTTTCTCATCTTGCAGCATTTTTTATGAAGCCCTGGAAAGTTGGAAGCACTCCTGAAACAAACAAAGCAAAAGTGAATATGTATTATTGTGACATTCACATTACTGTATTTGTGCAGTTTGCCATTAAATCTTAGAGGTCAGTTATAAATGTGTTACATTTGATTGTATAGCATTGCAACAAATCAAAATGAGAGACTACCAATGGCTTGCATTGTTATCCTTTCATTTTGCCACACAACAGATTGTTGAGCACTCCATTTGTAGATGGGAAAACATTGCCTGTGCATACCCTCCGGGTCATGCATATACACTGTTTTGATTCTAAATTATTTTTATTTATTTATTTACTTTTAATTCATGTTTTTATTCACGTAACAAGGTCAAGCACAAACAGTGAAAAGGATTTTTTTTATCCTTTTTACAAAAACAACCACTCATTCCCTCCCCAGCCCTCCCCAATCCTACAAGATTATGTTACAGATCAGTAATAACCCACAACCTTCCTTCTTACCGTACACAAACATGTGAATAACAAAGTTTATAGACAATTAAAAAAGCGAGAGGCGTAAGAATAACATAAATAAATAGAAAACACCAAAAAGTAAAACTGAGAGGTACATTTTTCAATGGGTTGAGATGAAGCAAGGAGGAAAAGAAAATGTAATCAAAAGTCAGTTGTCAAAAGTGGACATTTAATTTGTCTTGTAGTGTCTTTAAACTAGCTATGTAACTAATCATGCAGCCCCAAACTGAAGCAGATTTTCCAGGTGCCCCCCTCAGATCATATTTAAAGGCATACTATGCAACATTTTTCAGTTAATTAATGTGTTCCATACCGTTTTGGATGATTAAATTAGTCATTTCAGGTCTAACAAAGGTTTTCTCGGCCGCCCTGGTGGTCTGTGGGGGAAATACTGTACTTGCAATTGCAAGAGCCCTCGGCCCGCACCCACAGGCTCAGAAGTCTCGTGCAAGACCGCAAGAGTCGGTCTTGCTTTACGGCGAGAACTCCATGTGTTTTTGCCCTGCCATTCACTATATGCACGTGCGAAAGCAACAACAAAGAACCGCGTGTTAACGTCAAATAAACATGCAAACATATCGAGTTTTGTTTTTTATTATTATTATTATATACATTTATTTTTTTTGAATGTTGGCGAGGCGGTAGCGTGAGTTTGATAAGATAGCGCTGTGGGAAACCCTGATGTTCATACTTTCACTGTGTTAGTCATTGTTTGTACTGCCGTTTTTTCGACTTTTCATTGCGCTCGCCTGTCTGCTAAGCTCAAAACAACCGCGCCTGGCTTGACGGAGAACCCAGAACAGCTGAGCATCTTTATGACAGTGCACTTTTACTTTCGCCCTCTGGGGGAGCCTCACTGGAAAATCAACCCCGGTTGCATAGTATACCTTTAATTTTCTCCAAATCTAAGTACAGCATGAGATCTTTAAGCCACAGTGAAGCTTTTGGGGCACCTGGTGCCTTCCATTCCAACAAAATTCTTCTCTGCGCTAATAAAGAAGCAAAGGCAATACTATCCTTAAACTTTTTCTTAATTGTTTGATGGTCTGTTAATCCAAAGATAGCCAATTCAGGACAAGGTGTCAATTTTACATTTAGTGCTTCTGCAAGATGTTTGAAAACAGTCGTCCAGTAATCTTGCAGACAGGGACAGGACCAAAACATGTGAGTCATGTTTGCTGGTGACATGTGACATCTATTGCATGCGTCGGCGACATAGTATACATTTTGGAAAGTTTAAAATTGGTAAAATAAATACGATGGACAAGATGTACTATTATTTACACGAGTTAATGCTGAGTCCCAGACACCGTCATCTATAACCCTACCAAGTTCTTGTTCCCAGTCTTTTTTGATTTTATCAAGAGATGTCTCTTTAAGATGAGATATTAAGGTGTATATTTTGGAGATAAGGCCTTTCTGATTTGTGGGAATGTCCAAAATTGAGTCAATTACTGAGTTAGGTGGGGTATTGGGGAAACAGGTACTATTGGATTTAACAAAGTTACGAATCTGGAAGTATTGGAATAGGTGAGATTTAGGGAGGTTGAATTTTCCACATAATTCGTTGAAGCTAGCGAACATTGTTAATATATAGGTCACTTAGCCTAACAAGGCCAGATCTCTGCCATAGAGAAAAGGCATTATCAATGCTAGGAGGGAGAAAGAGATGGTTTTTATGTATGGGGGTGTGATTGGACAGTCCTAGGAGTCCAAAAGTACGTCTGAATTGGAGCCAAATTTTAAGGGTGGAGACGACAATTCGGTTACATGTATGTTGGGATGGTTGAAAGGGCACTATTTGTGCAAGTAGAGCTTGGAGTGACGTAGAACAGGATTTAGCTTTTAGTTTACACCACATAATTCAGGTTTGCGGATCTAGAGAGTCATTTTGTTTAAATTGGCTGCCCAATAGTAGAGTCTTAGATCAGGGAGTGACAAACCACCAACGGACCTATGCCTTTGTAAAAGCTCTCTCCTTATTCTGGCAGTCTTGCCTTTCCATATAAACGATGAAATTAGCCTATTCATAGCACGAACAAAGGAATTGGGTAAAAAGATCGGCAAGCATTGGAAAAGATAGAGAAAACGTGGAAGCACGTTCATTTTGATGCAATTTACTCTTCCCGCTCTAGTTATATGCAAATTACACCATCTTTCCAGATCTGATTTAAGCTTTTCAATTAGGGGTTGAAAGTTGTTCTTGCAGAGATCTAACATCTTGCGGCAGATATGCACTCCTAAATATTTAAAGCTGCTTTTAGACACTTTAAATGGAAAACACACATCAGGGAACCCAAGGGCTAAGTTATTTACAGGAGAACATTCGCTTTTTGAGAAGTTGAACTTATAGCCGGAAAATGCTCTGAAGCGGTTTAGCAATTCAGTTATTTTAGGGATGGTGGTTACTGGATCAGAAATAAACAATAGTAAATTGTCTGCATACAAGGAAAGTGTATGCTCCAAACCACATCTGTAGATTCCTTTATTAAAACTAGCCGATTTAAGTGCGATAGATAAAGGTTCGATTGCCACAGCAAACAACAGTGGACTCAGAGGGCACCCTTGGCGGGTTCCTCGGTTCAGTGTGAAATATTGGGATTTCATCCCATTAGTGCTTATGGATGCTTTAGGGGAAGAGTATAAGAGTAAAATCCAAGATATATACCTAGACCCAATGCAAAACCTCTTTAAGACCTCTAATAGATAACTCCACTCCACCCTATCAAAAGCCTTCTCTGCATTCAGGGAGACCACCACTTCTGCTGTCTCCCTGGATGCGGGAGAGAAAAGAAGGTCGAGGAGGCAGCGGACGTTGGAAAAATTGTGTCTGTTTTTCATAAACCCAGTTTGGTCGGGTGAGATGATGCTCGGCATAACTGATTCAAGACGTAGGGCCAGTGCCTTAGCTAAAATCTTATAATCAGCGTTTAAAAGGGAGATAGGACGGTAAGAGCTACACTCGGAATCTTCTTTACCCGGCTTTAGTAACAAGGTTATTGATGCCTCGGTAAGAGTTTGAGGCAGAGCTCCCCGGTCCAGAGAGTCATTGAACATGTCTAAGAGAAGAGGAATTAATTTATCGGCAAATTTTACTAGGGTAACCATCAGGGCCAGGGGCCCTGCCACTTTGCATTAGTTAAATTGGGTTTGCTATTTCACGAAATTCTAAGGGTTGATCCATTTCGCTCTTCTGGATAGCAGAAATGGGTGGAAAATGTAGGTTAACCAGAAAGCTCATCATATTTGTTTTGTCACTTGATTGTGACGTGTATAGTTCAGAGTAAAATGTTTTAGGCAAGGCAAGGCAAATTTATTTATATAGCACAATTCAGTACAAAAACAATGCAAAGTGCTTTACATGATTAAAATATAGCAAAATAAAACAGAATAGAAGCAGGTAGGAATAAAATGTAGATAGAAAATAGAACATGAAAAAAACTAGTGGTGTTTCAGTTAACTAGAACAGTTGAAGGCAATCCTAAACAAATGTATTTTTAATCTTGATTTAAAGGAACTCAGGCTTTCCGCACTTTTACAGTTTTCTGGAAGTTTGTTCCAGATCAGTGGAGCATAGGAACTAAATGCTGCTTCTCCGTGTTTGGTTCTGGGTATGCAGAGCAGGCTGGAGCCAGAAGACCTTAATGGTCTGGATGGTTGATACACTGATAACATCTCTGTGATGTATTTCGGTGCTAGGCCATTCAGAGATTTCTAAACTAACAGAAGGATTTTAAAGTATATTCTCTGAGATACAGGGAGCCAGTGAAGGGACTTTAGAACCGGGGTTATGTGCTCTACTTTCTTAGTGTCTTAGTGAGGACGCGGGCAGCAGCGTTCTGGATCAGCTGCAGCTGTCTGATCCACTTTTTAGGCAGACCTGTGAAAACACCGTTGCAGTAATCAATTCGACTAAAAATGAATGCATGGATTAGTTTTAAGTTTAAAGGTTTCATTAGTTTAAAGGTTTCATTTATGACAGATGGCGCTACTGTAAGTTCACCTGAAGGGGTTCTTATCTGTTTAATTTGCTGGGATACAGATTGTTTTTTTTATTAGGCGTGACAGATGGCGTCCTGCCTTCTCACCGTGTTCGTAAAGAAATCCACGTGATCGTAACAGTAATTTTAAAGTTTCTTGTGGTGACAGCAAGTTATATTCCATTTGAAGGTTTTGTTTCTCTTTATCTAATTCAGGGCATGGAGATGTTGATAATTTTCTGTCAAATTCTGTTATGCTTTCAATGAGTTGTTCCTGTTTTAGTTTTTTGAGTTTATTTACTCTTGCAGAATAAGAAATAATCTCTCCTCGTACTACCACCTTTAATGTCTCCCACAGTAGAGATGGGGATATGAGATCAGACTTGTTGGAGACAAGAAAATCATTGATTACTTTGGAGATTGTTTGGCAAGTCATCATTGTTAAGCAATGTGCAATTCAGCCTCCATGGGGGGCGTGTCTTTTGTAAAAGTGTAAACGAAAGGTCGAGTAGCACTGGAGCATGTGTAACAGGTTTACAAATGTGCTTTTTTTTATTATTTCAAAATAATTTTATATTGAGAATTTGTGAATTTCATCTTCAGTTATGTTTATTTGTTGTTTTGGTGTTTTTTTGCCTGCGGGGGTCGCCTTTTTGCACTCTGCCTTGTTTGCGTCTCCTGGGCTTCCGTAGTTCATTCCAGCCCTCATAGCTCCTCCGCCTCCCCCTTTTCCCTCACAGCGTTGTTGCGCGCTGCTGCGGGTAAGTCAGAGGGAAGTTCGCTGCTACGATATATGCTTGTTTTACTGTATGGATATTTTTTATGTTTAAGGTCTCTACCATATGTCAGTTATTATTGTTTGTGGGTGTGTTGTTTTGCAGTTTTGATCGTCATTGGGGGTTTTTATGAACCGTTTATTGTAACTTCTTTTTATTTTTATTTTGGCGCGAACAGCCGTTGGTAGTCCAACAAAGCTCGGTTGAACATTGTTTTTATTTTTACATTTAGGGCTGGAATGCAGGGAAACTGAATTGAAGAGGAAGTTAATTTGTTTTTACTCTTCTTTCCCAGGTATGTGTTTTTATTTGAAGTTATACTTTTTTTATCTTTGTTTGTTTAACTCTGTCCCACTGTATTGTGTTGTTGTGGCCATTAGGTGGCGTTTTTCACCTCTTGTTTTCAGTTTATAATTTTTGTGAGGAGATTTCTTTCTTTTGTTGACTTTTGTATCTGGAAAAAAAAAGAAGTTGCCAGACAGCGTTGTTGCGCGCTGCTGCGGGGCTGGAATGCAGGAAAACTGAATTGAAGAGGAGGTTAATTTGTTTTTACTCTTCTTTCCCAGAATAAAAGCTCTCATTGAAACCTGGTCTAATGTCGTCGTTGATGTGACCCGTTACACTGGTGCCGTGACCCTTTGGATCTACAGATCAGCTCGACGCTCTTCGTCGTGGTTGCTGTGCACATGACCTGAGCTACGGTTCGGGATCCTCTTGTGGTCAGGTTGATAAGAGACTTTGAATTGCAACACATTTTCCCTTACGATCACTGAGAAGAAGAAGAAAAAAAACCTTGTTTTACGGTGTGGTACTTTTTTTATGTCAATCACGTTTAAGTGATTGTTCTGCTGTGTTTTTTTTTTTTTATTTGCTTGGAAACAATACTGTGATACATTTTATGGTTAAAGGTAGCTGGTGTGTTTGCGATGGATCAGTTTACTACCCCAAACTTGCCTAAAGGCCAGGGTGTGTTTCTCAGCCGTACTGCTGACAGTGGAGCAGTAGGACTTTCAAAACTCACATATGGTGCTAGTGCAGAATCAGGGCTAGGTCAGAGCCAAGGTGGTACTGCTAATGATGGGTTCATGAGGGAGAATCCCCCTACTTCCACACCCTGCAGTGATGTTGATGCCCTTCATCACCTTACAGACATGATTGGGCAGTTAGGTGCACAAATTGGTGAATCAATTGTTTCTAAGCTAATGTCAGCTGGTGTTGTGAATATGAACAGTGAACCTCAGCCTTCTTGTGTCACTCAGAACTCACACTGTGACAGTGACAGACATGACCTATCTCATGTAACAGTTCATGTTAAACCTGATAGGGTACTTCAGACATACAGAGGTGACCACACTGACAAATGTTCAGTCCGTGACTGGATTGACTTGACTAGAATGCACATCAGAAAACAAGACATGCCTACCTGTGGTCAAGGAGAAGAGATCATGTGTCACTTAATGGGCAAAGCAAAGGATGTGGTGCGGATTGCATTGCGCAGTGATCCTTCACTTGATGTTAAAAAGAACCCTGAGCTGATATATGATGTACTTCTCCATTACTTCAGTGAAACCCCGTCATGTCTCCCCCTTGCCGATTTCTATGCTACTCTGCCCAGACACAGGGAGAACCCTGTTGATTATTGGATAAGACTAAACAAGGCAGCAGACTTAGCTCTTGAGGGTCAGCATAAACGTGGGAAACAGACAGAAAGCATGAATGATGAAGTGGCTCTCATGTTCGTCAAACACTGCCCTGACCCAGAGTTATCCTGCATTTTGAAGTGCAAGCCAGCTTGTGAGTGGACTTCACGTGTTGTTCAGTTAAGGATTGATGACTACCAGAGAGAGTTGAGGGCAGCTAGCAGAGCAACTGGTGCTCCACAGCTAAGAAACCAGGTTGCTGCCATCAGCCCAGAGCAGCCTTTCCCGGTGTCACCTGAGCATTGTTACTCTCCGCCTAGCTCATCACTTTCACCTTCCTTTCTCCAACCTCAACATCACTCTTCATGCCAGTCTCCAGCAGCTCCCTGTCAGGGTGATCTCCAGGATACTAGAAGCAAAGACTCGGTGCCAGTTGTTACACAACATCTTCAGCAATCAGAGAAGAGGCTTCTCACTGGGATGGTCGACATGTTTCAGCAGATGATGGAGAGAATGCAGCAACGCAATACTTTTCATCCTACCCCGGGTGGGAGGTCCCAGCGTACGCCTCGTGAACAACACACCAGAGAGGCAGGTTGCAAAGTCTGTAATGACTCAAGTCACACCACTACTTCACACTGTATGTCGGAGAGACTGTGTTTTGTTTGTTTTGCCTCTGGCCACACCAAACTGAACTGCCCCATGAAAAATCCTTCCCAGTCACAGTCGGAGGGAAACTAGTGGACCTGTATTCGGAGGGAGGAAGTGCAGGTCAAACTACCGACTCCCAAACTGATGACATGTCAGATGCTGAGACTGTATACGCTTCAGAGAAGAAATCCTGTAGTAGCTCAGGAGTTGTCGTTTATCAGAATGTTCACAGAGTTAGCAGCAGTGACAGTCTTTTCTATGCATCTGTGAACATGGGTGGTAAATTCAAAATGGGCGGAATGCTGGACAGTGGTTCGGTGGCCTGCAGCATCAGTGAGGCAGCTGAAAAGAAGCTGAAAGAGGCTGGAGTGATAACTGACCAATACATAAGTGATGTGGATGTGGTTCTTGTTGGATGTGGTGGACTTCGAGTTAAGCCTAAGTGCGCTTTTGATGTGGAGATGGAAGTGTATGGCTGTAAAATGGTGGTTCCAACACTCGTTGTTCCAGGCCAGCATGATGACTTGATACTAGGCACTAATGTCATTAAACACATCCTGCATCAATCCAAGCTGTGTGAGTCCTACTGGAGGACAGTGTCCACCCCATGTCCTTCTGGGGATCCAGAAACTGAACATTTCCTGTCCATGCTGTCTGGTCTTAATCCATGGAAGGATGGAAATGCTCCTGATAAAGTTGGTACTGTAAGGTGTAACTCAGCTACTTGCCTTGAGCCTGGGCGAGAGTATCTTGTGTGGGGAAAACTACCCAGAAATACTTCTGTTTCTCCAGGCAGCACTATCATGAGAGAGCCCACGTCATCCCGCTCAGCACCTCGGGGTGTTCTGGTTGCAAAGCTTGTGACTACATTGTGGGGAGACAGGTGGGTTCCATTAAAGCTCATCAATATGTCTGAAAGACCTGTGTTATTGAGACGCAATACAAAGCTAGCTGATGTCTACACCGTTGTGGCACTGGAAGACATGGATGGATCAGAAGACATGGATGGCTCAGAAGTTCGACTTGCTAGTTCTGGGCAATCTATCGTATAATCTACTGCAGATGCCGGGTTGGTGAAAGATGTGCTCAGATCAGTTGGGCTTGGTGATGTTGATATCGAGTCTTGTGAAGTTTCTGAGGACTGCAGAACAAAATTGGCCAATCTTGTTTTACAGTATGAGGGTGTATTTTCCCGTCACCATCTTGATTGTGGAGAAGCGAAGGGGTTTGTGCACCGTATAAACCTCTCCGACACCCGACCTTTCCGGCTTCCATACAGGCGAGTACCCCCTGGCCAGTATCAAAAACTACGGCAAGTCCTGAGTGAGATGGAAGAAAAGGAGATCATCAGAAAATCCACAAGCGAGTACGCATCACCTCTCGTTCTAGTGTGGAAGAAAAATGGAGATCTCCGTATCTGCACAGACTTTCGCTGGTTGAACAAGAGAACCCTGAGGGATGCCCATCCTCTTCCCCATCAGGCAGACTGTCTGGCAGCATTGGGGGGAAACAGTCTGTTCAGTACCATGGACTTGACCTCTGGGTTTTATAATATGCCACTCCACGAGGACGACAGGAAGTATTCTGCCTTTACTACTCCTATGGGCTTATATGAATACAACCGTCTGCTGCAGGGTCTCTGCAATAGTCCTGGGAGCTTTATGCGCATGATGACCAGCATATTCGGGGACCAGAACTATCTGAGTTTACTGTGCTATCTGGATGATTTGTTGGTGTTTGCACCTGATGAGGAATCTGCCTTGCGGCGCCTGGATATGGTGTTTGCTAGGTTGCAAAGCCACAATTTGAAGCTGGCTCCCAAGAAGTGTTTCTTTCTAAGGAGATCTGTTAAGTTTCTTGGCCACATTGTTGATGAGCATGGTGTTTCAACAGACCCAAGTAAGGTTGAAATCATTGCTAACATGACAGCTGCCCAACTTATGGAGTCGGATGGCGTGACTCCATCTCAGAAGCGGATAAGATCCTTTTGGGGGATGATAAACTACTATCAACATTTCGTGCCCAGGTACTCTGCCATCGCCAAGCCGATGTTTGATCTGTTAAAGGGAGACAGAAGGAAAAGCAGACATCATCAAAGTAAACTACCATCCAGGAAGTTGAAAGCCTCTGATTGGACTACGACACAGGAACAAGCCTTTGAACAACTGAAGTCCTCACTGACACAAAGCGTTGTGTTGGCTCATCCAGATTTCACTTGTCCTTTTGTGTTATCCACTGATGCATCTTTGGATGGCATAGGTGCTGTTCTGTCTCAGGTTCAGCAGGGTGAGACACGAGCCAGGCCCATTGCTTTTGCCAGCAAGTCTTTGTCCCGGTCCCAAAAGAACTATCCAGCTCACAGGTTGGAATTTCTGGCTTTAAAATGGTCCATCTGTGACAAGTTCAGCCACTGGTTGAAAGGCCACAAATTCACAGTCTGGACTGATAACAATCCGTTAACTCATATTCTGACTAAGCCTAAACTGGACTGTTGTGAGCAACGCTGGGTGGCTAAATTGGCGAGTTGCGACTTTGACATCAAGTACATCCCAGGCCCGCAGAATATTGTGGCCAATGCACTGAGTCGTGAGCCATTTGTTCGAGAGATTGTTGGCTGCAGGCTGCTCACTGAACCCTATGCCAGTCTTCTCGCTCAAGTTAGAGATGTGTCAAACTCCTCAATCCAGACTGCCTTTCGATCATCCAGTGGTCAGAAAGAATCTTCCTCAGTGAGTGTTAACGCTCAGTCAACATGCAGCCCCCTACATCTGCTCACTCAGTCTGTTGCAATGGAGGATGTGTCTGCTGTGTTGCACTCACAAGTGGAGTGGGATGTTGGTGCGAGAACCCGTGCCGTTGAACTAGTCCATCATCTGCCTCTGCTCATTCCATCTGGCCAAGACACCTTACCTGCCTACACTGAATGCGAACTCCGTGACAGACAGTTGGAAGACAGAACTCTCTCTCGTGTTCTGTACTATGTTGAGAGGCGTAGAAGACCCTCTAGGAGAGAGAGGTTTACAGAGTCTGTCTCTGTGGCAAAGTATCTGAAGCACTGGGATAATCTAACTGTACGAAATGGTGTGCTATACAGGATTTCTCGGGACCAGAAAACCAAAGCAAAAAGATTCCAGTACATTGTACCTGACTCACTCAAAACTGAGGTACTTCATGGAGTTCATGACAGAGCAGGTCATCAAGCTCAGTTCAGGAGCCTTGGCTTGACAAGACAGAGGTTTTTCTGGCTGACTTTAGATAGGGATGTCAGAAACCATGTTCGACATTGCCAGCGATGCATTGTCAGTAAGACCATTGAGCCTGAGGGTAGAGCTCCATTGGAGACTATAACTTCAACCAGACCGCTTGAACTTGTGTGTATAGATTTTTGGTCAGCCGAAGATTCCAGAAACAAATCTGTTGACGTCTTGGTGATAACTGACCACTTTACAAAAATGGCTCAAGCATTTCCATGTAGAGACCAGACAGCTAAAAAGGTGGCGAGGGTTCTCTGGGACCGATATTTCTGTGTTTTTGGCTTTCCTGAGAGGATTCATAGTGACCAAGGAGCTAATTTTGAAAGTCAGCTGATAAGTGAACTCCTCAGGGTCTCAGGTGTTAGAAAGACACACACAACACCGTATCACCCGATGGGGAACGGAAGTGTGGAGCAGTTCAATCGAACTTTAGGTGGCATGATCCGTGCATCGTCCCCTGAAGAGAAAGCTGACTGGCCACGGCGCTTACAGACACTAGCCTTTATGTATAACTGTGCGGTTCATGAGACAACGGGTTATCCCCCCTTTTACCTCATGTTTGGCCGGGTCCCTCGACTGCCTGTCGATGTCCTCTTTCATGCTGTCCTTGATGACTCTGCTGTGGGGAACTATGACAAGTATGTGGCGTGTCTTACCAATGACCTGAAGGAGACAATGACGATTGCTCTGGACCATGCTTCAAAAGAACAGAGAAGACACGCTCGGCTGTACAACCGGAAAGTTAAGGGCATTGACATTGCCGTCGGTGACAGAGTGCTCTTAGCCAACAGAAAAGAGAGGGGTAAGAGGAAGCTTGCTGACCGGTGGGAATCAACCTTCAGGACACTGTGACGGATATTAATCCAACGACACATACATACAAGATCTGTGACACAGTCACTGGACAGAAAAAGGTGGTTCACAGGAACATGCTGATGCTGGCCAGTTTCCTGCCAGTGGATCCCACATGTGAAGTATCTGATTCTGTTTCTGCCTTCTCTCTCTCTGCTAATGCATCCTCGGTTACAGAAACGGATGGTTTTGGAGGAGATGAGGGAATGTTGCATGAGAGTTACAACAACACCTTGCATGAGACAAGTGCTGGCTTTGATTGTGGCAGTGTTGACCGTTGTGAACGTCCCGGTGGATGTAAGGAACCAAGATCCCCGCCTTAGTATTGTGGGTCATACGGATGGTTCTTCTGACATTCTGCATGCTGTTGACCAGACCTCAACTGTACACTGTGAGGACTATACTGCACAGACGGAAGTTAGGTCTAGATTCGGTCGACTAGTCAGACCTGTAAACAGGCTCATACAGACTATGTCCAGGCAGGGTGTTGTTCAGAACAAATTCAATGTTAAAGCTGTTTGCAAATCAATGTTCCAGGCCTTTACCGATTGATTTCTCTACCAGCCAGCCTATACTCTTTTTTTTTTTTTTTGGGGTCTGATGTTTTTTTGTCTGGACATATTTTCATTTTGTATTATGTAGTGAGCCTGTACCACGCTGTGTGTTGGGGTCTTATGGGGTGTACAAGGCACCCTGTTGGCAGTTGATGGATTGGGGGATAAGCGCTGCCCTCATACCACCTCATCCTTATGGGATACGTTAGTTGTCTATGTTCTTGATGTCGACCCCAGGTGATCTGTGATTTGTGTTATTTACGGTGATGTATACTGTGTGGTTGACGCTTGTATTCGATAAAATTCAGCAGGGGTGAGTATATGGTAGGAATAAGTATATGGTAGGAAAAACCACTGCATGGTAGAAGGACGTCGTGTTACAAACGCACAAACAAAAATAGAGACAAAAGCAAATCTGTAGGATCTACCACCCCAATACCCCAAAACAAAAACCTTTAGAACAGGGAACAAATAAACACACCTAAACCTCCCTAAGCTTGACCTAAGAACGAGAACTAGCAGCGGGACTCCATAGACTCTGTTATTTCCGTGTGACATAAACTTGTGAACTTAACACTCACCGATATATAGGGGGCAGTAATACTCCCATATCAACATTCAGATTATAAAGAAAAAACTTAAGTAGCCCCTTGGAATTACATCTGATCGTTATAAACATCCAAACGTTACCGTGCCCTGGGTCCAGATTAAGCTGGCATCCTCAATAAGTCCACTGGGGGCGATGCGCTCGTCGTAAAATTCCTGGGTTTTTTATGGAGAGTCAAAATAGAAGTTCTCATTTCAGAACGAGACCTGAAGACGGGCAGGGTGCAGCAGGTGGAATTTTATTCCTTTCAGGTAGAGAGAGCTTTTGATGGTGTTGAATGCAGCCGTTTTTTGGCCAGAGCAGCGCTGATGTCTGGATAAACTCTCAGCTCGGAGCCACGGTAATCCATCTTGTGTTGTCTGGCCCATCGGAGGACTTTTTTTTTCTCTTGGAAGCGGAGGAATTTAACGATGAAGGCGCTCGGTTTTCCGGCGCCTGCATCACCTGGTCTGGGGCCGAGGGAGCGGTGAGCTCTCTCTATCTCGGGAGGACTGTCGAAAACGTCAGGCCCCGTCACTGCCATCAACAGGTTGGAAGCAAACTTGGTCGGATCCTGGTCTCTCTCGCTCCCTTCGGGTATGTTGATAATCCGCAAATTAGAACGCCTGGACCGGTTCTCGAGGTCGTCTACTCGTTCCAGGAGCACCGTGGCTTGGGATTGTAAGGTCTTAACAGCAGCTTCCATCTCTGTGATTTTTTCGAAGTTTTCACTCACCACGACAGTATTAGTGAGGCGGTTGTTAAATGATGTCACCTGCTGGCCTAGTGAGTCCACTGACTGCTTCAGAGATTCAGTTGACTGTTGGATTAGGATAGCCATGTCAGCTTTGAAGCTATCACGTTGTTTGGTGAAAAGAGCCTCAAGGTCGGTCCTGGTGACTGGGTCGGAGTGGCCTCCGCTGTCGGCACTACTGCCCCCCCCCCCCCCGGTGTGGGAGTTCAGGTGCGGCTGCGGTGGCCATGCTGGCTAGCTTAGCTGAAATGCTAGCTGCCCGAGTTGTTACTGACGGCTGAGGATTAGAGTTTGAGGAGCTCATAACATCGCAATGCTCCTTCCCACATAAGACTGAGTAATGCACAAGTCAGCCCAAGGAGAAGCACAGTTAAACTAGTAGACTTGAAAGGTAAATGAAAAGTTCAACTGGATCTCCCTGCTCGCACATCTCATCAAACCGGAAGTTCCCTAAATTATATTTTTAAAATTACAATTTATACATTGTGTTGCTATATTATGCATCACTCATATCTATCAAAGCTCATATCTATATGTATGTGTTTGCAGTTGCACAATACCTCTGCATAGGTCGATCATATTGGTGAGCCTTTCATGTTCCCAAAAGAGAACGCAGATGCTGTCTTTTCGGTTCTTATTCTCGCTGTTTCCCACAGTTGCAGATTTGCTGATGTTGTGTTGCAGAATGTTTATCCTGGCCCTCTCTTTGGGTGTAATGCTATGCTTTTGGAATATTTGGTTGAGAAGCTCACTATATAACAGAAAAAGTACACAAATGTGATTTATTTATTGAACAAAATGCAGTGCATTCATATTGTATATAGAAAAATCTAAAAAAAAAAATCATATTCAAACCATGCACTTTACTGTAAATCTACATATTAAACCATATTAAAAGACAATGTTGATAGTATTTTACCTGTATTGGTTTTTATCTTGTGGTGAGAGGATGCTGTAATAATGGACGTTGAATGGATCCAAAAGCTCTTGCAACCGGTCGCAGACATCCAGCATCTGCAGGAATGTGGTGCCAACTGGACACATCAGGGATTTGGGTTCCAAATGTAGCAGGGACTGAAGTTCGTTAAAAAGGTGTTTTTGTTTTTGGAACTTTTTAATGTCACAGTATACATGTCTGCTAACTATCAAATGGAGCAAATAAGGCCTTGGCTGCATTGGATGCCATGTGAACTGTGTCTCCACTGATGTCAAGCAGGGAAAGATTTTCTTTTCTAATTAGTGTTTCCACTCCAGATTTTTTTCCTCTCAGTACATTACAGTTGTTCAGCAGAACCGACACAGCCTGGTCCTATTTAAAGAGTAGGTGTCAAGAATATCAGACAGTATTTCATTCAGGGTTTTTGAATCTGCTACATTGGCTTTTCTTGAGGCAAGATGGAGAGTTAAAACCTTATTTTTCTCTTCATCAAAATATCTATATAAGGACATTAAGAATTCGATCCATATTAGCATTTGTTGCCTCGTCCACGTTTAATGAGAAATGAATTCCTTGCAGTTTGGTTGACAGTTCAGATTTGTACAGTGCAGATATGCCATGTGTAAGATGCATGTGAATTGGAAACAGACAGCCTTGCTAGGGCACTCTTATCAGTGGCACACGACTGGATCAACTCCACCAGCGGTTGTGAAATGGTGAGAGACAGGTCATGTTCAGCTATGAAAGCGCACACTCGCACTTTTAGGTCGCAGACCCGATCAGTCATTGAAGCACTTTCGTTTGTTGCTGCCGCGGCATCGGGTAGGCATGTGCTGCGTTGAAGAGAGCGCATGGCAGCCTTGTGTGTTGCTTCTGACTGATGGCATGCTGGTACTTTTTTACCATTGCTACCACAGATGATTTTCTTATGGCAAACTACGCACATGCACGCACCTGGTTGTTTAATCTTTCTGCACCATAATCGATAGGGAATGCCATCGTCTCCCCTCTCATCAAACCATGCCCATCTCCATCTATTTTTCACACCCCTGTCTAAGTTTCCAACGTTGGCACCCTCATCGACAAACGACGCTTCCATGTTGATCTTGTGTTATGTTACCTTAAAGGGAATTCGTTTAGCATCCCCAAACCCCTCCCACCTTTAAAGTGATCCGTGTTCACTGCTCATTATATAACCACGTCGTTGATAAAAGTCATCTGCCAAAGCATTATTCCTCAGATCTCTTCATAAACAAAACACCCTACTGGACATGGCTGCTAAACAATGTATGTTTCGTAAGAAAAAGAACAAAAAGGTTTTACCGTCGCTAAAACAGAAACAGCAAAAAAGGGTTACCTGCTATCCCCAGGATAGGGCTGCCAATGTTCCCACGTAGAAAGAGAGGAGAGGGAGCGTAGCTCACGTCAAGCAGTAAACAGAGAGGAGCGGAGTGAAAGTTTAACCGGTCCCTTCCTCCGCAGCGTGCTACTAGTAGGTACCATACGCGCTGACAGTGACATCGCAGCAACTTTGATAGGCGCAGAATGGGATGTTGCTTTGACAGTGAGTTTATCATATTTCAAACGCAAAGCTTACTTCTTACCACGCGCGCAAACTTTAACCCCTGGTCTATTGTTTTTCAATTGTTAGTGTTGGGGTGGGGGGGGGGGGGTTCGTTAGGGGTGTGGTGGTGTTGAAATAATTGGTTCTCAAAATTCATATTGCAAAGTAAAGTCAAAGAATTAAACTTAAAACTCTTATGTATCCTAAAGAAATAGGAGGACTGAATATGCCAAATATTAGAAACTACTATTTTGTGGCTCAACTTAGGGCAATGTTTGTGTGAATTTCTCAGGAGGAAGACCCAATATGATGTAGGAACAGGGTGATTGTCCAGAGTAATCCTTGTGTGGCTGAGATTCTAGGTCTGGATGCATGGTCAGAGAAGAAGAAAATTAGAAATGAGTGGGTTAACTTACCCTATCTATATGGTCATATAGATAGAGAGTTTTAGTAACTTTTTAATATTACCCTGATTCCCACAGACTAATAAGAATTCATCACAACCCAAAATTCCCTCCTACATTCGATTTTAAAAATTAGGCTGAGCAAGGCCTTATCATACTGGGTCAAACGGTTGAGTGTGGAAATCTGATGTTCTTTCAGCAGCTCCAACAAAAATATGATTTCCCAAAACAGGATTTCTATAAATATTTACAGCTGAGGCACTATTTACACAACAAAATATAAAACGCAACATTTTTGATTTTGCTCCCATTTTTTTTAGATGAATTCAAAGATCTAAAACTTTTTCCACATGCACAATATCACCATTTCCCTCAAATATTGCTAACGAACCAGTCTAAATCTGTGATAGTGAGCACTTTTCCTTTGCTGAGATAATCCTTCCCACCTCACAGGTGTGCCATATCAAGATGCTGATTAGGCACCATGTTTAATGCACAGATGTGCCTTAGACTGCCCACGATAAAGACTGGGAACAAACAATACAGGAGGGACATAAGATAACAGAAAACCCGACTAAGAGAGTTTGAATGGAAACCTAAAATTAGATACTTTAGAACTCCTTTGGTCACTGCCAAATTTGGTAGAACTTCAGACCAATGCTGGAGGGGCTGTGGTTTGGTAGAGGACCACGTTCATATTTTGGGATTGTCCAAAATTGATAAATTACTGGAAGAATATACAAAGCGGAATTAGGAATTATTTTAATGTTGATGTTCCACTTGAGCCAAAATGTATTATATTAGGAATAATCCCCAACAATTTACACCTTCCTACTAAAAATACAACTTTTAATTGCTAGGAAAAAGGTTACCATGTCCTGACTTAATCATCAGCCCCCCACTTCTACACAGTGGAAAAATAAATTAAAAAGTGTATCACATGGAGCAGATAACAGCAAAATTACAAAGGAAAACAGACCTATTTAGTGATAAACGGCCCCTAATTCAAAGCTATTTTTGAAATTGAATCTTCTTTGTAACTCAAAAAGAAATAGAACGAGTACAAAGTCGAGGAAAAGAAAGAGAGGGAGGAGGTGAAAGAAAAAGAATGTAATGTACCACTTGCTTTTTAACTCATGGACACAAGGAGTACCACAGCCATGTACCTATTACTATGTATTGATGGATCACTGAATCTGCACAAGCATCATACACTTGTGATTTGCACAGCAACATTTGAAGAAAATAAGTAAAAAAAAAAAAAAAAAAGAGAATAGTACACAGTTTGAACAATTAGTAAAATAATACTTGCAGTCCTTGTTATACTATGGTTTTGGCAAGCGGGGATAAGTAGGCATGCACGGACAGAAAGACATATTGACCTCAATTATTAAATTACCTGTTGTCAGCATTAAATTAAGTTTTCTTATACATGTTTCTGCCATTTAGAATGTATTTAAAATGAACAATGTTTTTTAGTTCAAGACACTTGTTTGTTGCAGTATGTTAATTTATGAAGAGCATCTCTAGTTAAATTAATTGATCCAAAAAAAAAAAAATCAATAGATTCATCTTTATGAGTTAAAGTTTGGCTTGGCCTGATTTCACAAACAACCAAGTTCTTTTCCTTGTCACTAAAATCTTTCTAGCTCAGATACCAAGTGCAAGTTGTAAAATAGAGGAATAGCAGCCGCTTACAAGCTGCGGATTGTAGGACCCAATCCCAGCAAGGCTACTTCAGATTTCAGATTAAGCAAGGCTTTCAGATTAAGCAAGGCTTAATCTGAAATCGGCAGCAGGGAGGGATGCCCAGAAGGAAGATGTGGCTGTCAGAAAGCTAGACAAATATTCCTTGACGCCAGCTTGACTAGATGACATCAGAATTCTGGACTGGGTAATAACAGATTTAGGAATCCAGGGCCAGTTAGATGGAGAGCTGGAAAAGAGTTAACCTCTCATGGTTAGGGAGTTAGAGGGGAGGGGCTTTACTCCTCAGACAACAATGTTTTTGGATGAAGAAAAAGCAAGGAGACTCATTGGAGATGCAGCATGCATGTGGCAGCTACACGTGGAGGAAATTCTGGCAAAGGACCAAAGGCACATAACTGGACAGCAAGATTGCCAGGCACAATTCCATTGTTACATGCTAGGTGTGGGTCCATTGTAAAACCCTTTTCCTTGTAAGATATTGTGTTTTAAAATCAAATTACTCAAGTCCAAATTAAGTCACAAGTTAGCATTCTAGTCCAAGTCAAGTCTACAGTCCTTAACTTTGTGATCCAAGTGTGACATGATTCCAAGATGAATGGCTCAAAACAACACCTCTGGTACTACAAGCAAAGAGCAGAAATGCTACAAGTCAGCAAAATTCCCTGAGCAAGAATTTAACACATGGTAATGAATTAGATTACTGCAGAGAATATTTTTTCTTTACATTTAAAGACAGTTTGATCTTGTGAGAACAGTTATTTGCTGTTACATAGGTGAAATGTATTTGAAAAACACGACAAGCCTAGTTGTAGTTAAAAAGGTCATGTGTTTAAAGGGCAAATGTCGTTTTTTGAAAGGAAAAATTATCCACAAATCTGGAGAACTTAAAATGGTTTTTATTATCAATGAAATTAAGATTTGTATCAAAAGGGCTCTTACCTGAAGGCATGTACTCCCACCAGCGACCAGCACATAGATCCACTACTCTGATTACTCGTAGGTACAGACATACAGCTTCTCGTAGCTTTTTAGATAAACACTCCATACACATGATATCCTTCATGGGAAGGTACCTAAAATAAAAAGAGAATGTTCTTTAAAATCTTTGCAGTTTAGGGTTAGATCAAAGTCTAAAAGCCTTAAATTCCACAAATTCATAAAGTTTACGACCAGGGACAAAAGTATATTAGACCAGGTCTATTACAACATCCCAGAAGCATATAAGACTCAGCAATGACCAAGCTCTCCCTGACACCCAAAAGCAAATTATTTAGACACTTTGGCTCTCCAGCCAGCAGGAGGTCTTAACATCCTTTTCATCATCCAGAGGTGCAGCATCAGCCTCTTGACCTGCAGCTGCATCAAGTGACCTCCATCTTAAAGAAGGCCAACATCAACAAGGCTGCAGGTCCTAACATGGTGTCAAGCTTGGATGATAAAATCATGTACTGACCAACTTGCAGGTTTTTTTTCTGGCCATCTCCCTGGTCTACAGATTCCAAGTCAGTTACATACATCCTAAATTGATCCTAGTTATCAAATAATGCAGTAAGGTTCAGTTTATTATTCAAATTGGTTAAAAGGTTTTCTGTGATGGGAAATAGGAAACCTTTTAACTTACTATTTTTTATTCTTTTTCTTTGCTCATTCCGTTGCTTCTAACATAAGCCTTATTGAAGAGCTAGGTTTATACTGCTAGCGAGAAGTTAGGGAGTTTGTCCTGCAATTGGTGGATTGCCGGTTCGACCCCCTGCTCCGATCATCTCAGTCGTGTCCTTGGCACTTCACCCAAACTGCCTGCTGCCGGTGGTCAGAGGGCTTGGTGGTGCCATTGTATGGAAGCCTCGCCTCTGTCAGTATGCTCAAAGGCAGCTGTGGCTACTAACTTCGCTCACCACCGTCAGGGTGGGAAAGTGTGTGTGAATGGGTGAATGACTGTAGTGTAAAGAGCTTTGGAGTAGTCGGACTAGTTAACGAGCTATACAAGTACAAGCCATTTACCATTTACTGCCTTCATGACGAATGCATTTTGAGCATCAGGAGCATCTGGTTTACATGTAAACTCTATGGTGGACACGCCTCTAGAAGCATTGAGAGGTCCTGTGGCATGTTTCAACCGTTAGGAGCAACAAGTTTTGAGCTTTCAGTATCAGACTTTAGAGTTGAAAAAAATTTCAGCTGGAAGTTTGGGACGTAGTGGCGGATTTTCCAATAGGACTGAACGACCAAGAAAAGCCGGGAAGTCGACAACGGAGAACTTACTATCAAACTCACAGTCGAGCTATCACTACAGAGAAATTAAAGGACCTTGCCTAGAGGAAGATTACCAAAGAAGTTGGGATTTCGGGTAAGTTATTAAAACTTTTTAACATGGTAAATATTTTCCCACATTTGAAGTTAATAAGGTAACGCTTTCCAATGCGGGAATGTGGGTAAAGTTTTCCCTGTCCAATTGCTAAATGTAAATAGCAGCACATACAACAACATAATATTCGATGGATGGAGTCCGACAGGTTTTCGTTACCCATGCACATTGATTTGTAACATTTTGAGGGACTATGTTGTGTGATATGTGCATAAGACATTGACTCTTACAATAGTTTTGGTGACTTGGGATCCTGAAAATCAAAGTTTTTTTCTCGTGTTCTAAACTTTTGAACAATTTAACCTTTGTAAACATACAGGACTTCATTATTCTGTGAAGGAGTGGTAGATGAAGTTACATGCATAGTTACATCAGAATCAGATATATTTTAATAATCCCAGAGGGAAATTGCTGTTTCAGTACCATCACCATAACATAAACATCACAAACATTTCAGGGGGGGACGGTTCACTGAGGCCGTGCTGCCAAGGACACTGCTGTGTCCACAAGGCGCTGCCCTTTAATCTTTTGAAGGAAGATTACAACAACATGGGGGAAGTGGAGGGAGAAAAAAAGACAGATGCTTGAAAATTTATGATCTCACAAACAAAGAGTGAAGCATCCGACAAAAAAAAACCTCATTGCACGAGAAGCACAAATAACACGAGACACATATATGCAGAAGGTCAACATTTGAGACTGGTCCGGTGCAGTTCATCTGTATTTGTGAGCATCAGTTATGCGTGTCTGTATGGGTGAAAATGTTTAGATTTCCGTGGAGCTCTCCAGAGGCCATTTTTCCTTGGTCTTATACGGCAGCCAACAGTTCAGAAAAACATCCACAGATGTCAGCAGGGAAGGTGAGGAAGAGTGGGGGGGCAGGGTATTTGTGTGATGTCGCCATAACAACTCAGGGGAGAATTTGATAGTGGGAAGTCTGATTTGAAAAAACACAGAATTTATTATGAGAAACAAGCTGAAACCAACTTTTCCTTCAGCTTTAGAGTCTTTTCCTGGCTGTCTCCTGGATCCAATTTCACACTTCCAGGTTTTATCCCATCTCACCTCTGTGTACCACCACCGCAGTCAGTTTATCCAGCCTACAGTTCTGTTCATTCAACGCCTTAGTGATCACGTCGAATGCCGCCGGCAGTCTCATCAAGGCCATGTTGATCGCCAGCAGCTTCTGAAGGTGCTGATACATTAGATATCCTCTGAGACCAAAAAAAAGGAATCCAAGTATCGTAAATCCGAATAAGTAGACATCTTCGACGTCCTCGACAGAAAGAATTGAGAGGCACACCGTGGACCATTTCTCTCACGGGTCCAAGATGTATCCGGCAAAAAAAGTTCCGCCGGGACAGGCACGCTCCCCGGTCCTTTGCTTTCCAGTTGAAAAAAAATTGATCAATAGCGTTGAGAGACCAGCTGACGAGATCCATAATTTCCTTAGAGCTTTCGGTTGCTATGAAGAAATGGCACAAAAGACGCAAAACGAAGCAAATAGCAGGGGAGAGGAGGCAGGGTAATAGCAGATAAGGAGTTCTGGAGAGCTGAAGAAAAACCGACCGGCCTAGAAGAGAGACAGAACAGCATCAAATGTGCTCCTTACAGTTTCTGTGTTTCCATCAATCTTTCTAAATGCACATTTTAAAATATCACATTAGAAAGGTTGATGGAAAAGGCCAAATTCAAATCAACTTACCATAATTACCGGACTACAAGTTACAACTTTTTTCACATGCTTTGAACACTGCAGCTTAAACAGTGATGCGGCTATGTTATGGATTTTTACAGGCTAACAAGCTTCATGCCACTAAACCATTTACGGTAGTCTCTTCACAACAGACCAATGAAATTACTGGAGAGGTTGAAGAGGAACAATTCAATTGTTTAAATCAAATCAAGCTTCCTCATACCGAATTATTTAGGTCTGTCATTTTCTGCTTTGAGCACACACACCCTTGTTGTGGAAAATAGAGTAACGCATACGATGCAGCTTTCAAAGTTAAAGGCCACCGGTCTAGCTGTCAAAGAAGGAAATAGAGCTGCTGCACATAAGGTTGGCATCGATGAATCAATGGTGAGACATTGGAGACAGCAGCGTGAAGAACTGACCAAATGCAAAAAGACGACGAAATCTTTCAGAGGTAAGAAAAGCAGGTGCCCCAAACTTGAAAACATTCTTGAAGACTGAGTGAACACACAGAGAGCAGACGGCAGAGGCGTTTCCAGTGCAGATCCAACTGAAAGCCAAAACCATCGAAAATTAAAGATTTTAGAGGTGGACCATCATGGTGTCTCAGATACGAGTTGAAAGGGCCTGCCCATCAGGGTGCGGACGACTCTGTGTCAGCAACTCCCTCCCGACTACGAGGAAAATGTTACAAACTTCCACCAATTCACTTAAAGATAGCCGAGAATTCCATCAGACCAGACGACATCATAAACATAGATGAAGTCCCTTTGATGTATTACCTGCCTCTCACCAGGACAGTTAACAAAAAAGGTAAATCCTCCATCACACTGAAAACAACTGTTCAGGAGAAAACGCATTTCACCTGCGTTCTGAGCTGCACAGCATCCGGACAAAAACTGCCACCATTGGTGAATTTTTTAGAGCATGGCAATGCCATAGCAAAAATTCTCAAAAGAAATTGTTGTGAAAGTTATCAAGAAAGGGTGGATGATGGAAAGCCTAATGAAGGAGTGGCTGACAGAGTGTTATGCCAAACGACGGGGAGGATTTTTTCATAGAAAAAAAGCATTTCTTCTGTTGGACGGTATGAGGGCCCAATATAACAGATTCTGTGAAAGCAGCCATTAAGACAAACTCCAGCTGCGACTCCTGGAGGGACAACAAAGTATTTGCAGCCACTCTCTGCAAGTGGCTCTCCAAGCTGAGTGGGAGGCTTGGATGACTAGTGATGAGAAATCTTCTATCAAAACTGGCCGCATGCGGAAAGCAACTTTTCCTCAAGTCTGCCAGTGTATCCTGACAGTGTGGAGATGTGTCAAAAAATCCACCATTCCCAACAGGTTTCGAAAAAAGCTGGAGTGCTGCGTGAGATAGATGACAGTGCTAGATCACGCGCAAATTTGCTTGGAGATGAAAGTGACATTGAGAGCAACAATGAAAGAGAGGCTAAGGAAGTGTGTGCCGAAGGGATTCTAAGGCTGTTCAACTCCGACACTGAAGAAGAAGACTTTTCCAGGTAGGCTGCTGTTTGTTTGTTTTTTTCTTAATCAGCTGTGCTACCGGCACAGTTCAGCAAACCGTATTTACAGTATGTATTTGTATGTGTTACAAGCACTTAAATAAAAAATAAATCTTTGTCTGTAACATTATCTGTGTAAATAACTCATTACAATGTGGACATCTCCAGCTTATAGAAAAGTGCGGCCTTCATACAATTTTCTTCTAATTTCATTCTTTTCAAAATTAGTGGGTGCGGCTTATATTCAGACTCTATAGTCCGGGAGTTACATAACTAAATTTTGCAAAAAAGTTTTAGGCATCTTTAGTACTTTTTTTTGTTTTGTTTTTGTCTTGTTTCTTTTTATTTCTTTTGCTGGTGATTTAACATTTCAAAAGCGAACAGCCAATTCCAACAAACAGAAATTTTTGAAAACACCATTGAGAAAAGAAACAAAAAAATAAATCTAAATAAAAGTAAATAAAAAAATAAAACAAAGTAATGGAGAGGCTTACTTGACAAACAGATACCTTGGTACGAGCCCCCTACTATTTCCTAAAATAAGGGTAATGGGTGGGAGGATGTGGTTTCAGATGAAGTTCGATCTTTAGACCAAATTAAATAAAATGTATCATTTTGAATCCTGAGAGAAAATGTGATCTTTTCCATGATATACATTTCATGCACGATAGCAAACCATTCTTCTACGGTAGGTGGTTCCTTTTTCAGCCATTTTTGTGTGATAGCCTTAAGTAGACCAAACAATTTTCTATCTTGTCTATTCAACTTTTGTTGTACATCACCCATATACATGGTAGCGAATTTAAAAGGAATCTTAACCCCAAAAACATGTTCTATGTGACTCTGTACTTCATCCCAGAAGCATATAATAACATGGGAGCCCCAAAAGATGTGCTCATACGTAGCTCCTTCAGTCCCACACCGTCCAACATTAATCTCCACATCCTAAATGTCTGTTCTGGATCGGCATGATGAAAAACCTCACAGCGTTCTTACAATAGAACTCCCGCTATGCATTTGGTAACATGAGGGTCCACTGAAGTTTGCATATGTTTTCCCAGGTTTCAGTTGAGATCAGCTCGTTTAGTTCAGCCTCCACTTCTTGATGTAGCCCGTATTCAGTATTGAGAGATGAATTCCATTGTAAAATCTGGAAATCGCTTTGTTACACTGTCCCAGTTTCATTAATGATAGGAAGACCTCCAAAAATCCAACATTGCAACCACTGAAGGCGTGTTTCAGATTTTGATTAAAATGATGTCCGACTTTAAGTTATCTGTAGAAGTCATTCTACATTCAGAAGTCATGCTCATTTTGTAAAGCCTCAAAACTTCTAAATGACCCCTGGTGGAGAAATTAATTATAGCATGTGAGGCCCTTAAGGGACCACCTTTTAAATCTGTAACTTTTGTTGGGTTCAAAATCATAATCGTAGCCACACCATCTCAACATTATGGATCGAGTCTTTGTTAGGATATCAACGAGGTCAAGTGGAACGAGCTGTTTATCCCGGAGCTGCATGGCCCACTTAGATGGCACTGACCCAAAAGATTGGCACATCTATCAGATACCACCCTGGAGGTGACACAGTTTCTCTGCTGATGTCAACAGTATGGATGTGTACAGCCCTTGCATGGGTGTGTACCTAGATCCCTATATAATGTTTGTGTGATGAGCAATCGGGGCTTCTTGCCGATCAAGAGCCCATCAGCGCTGATGTGACTATAACTGTTTCTCTGTCTTTATGTAAATAAAATATAACTAAAAGTATACTTGTCTGTTTTATGCGTCCGACATTCAAGGTAATAAGTAAGTGGGGGTCGCCTGACTGGGTAAAACGAGCTGGGTCCACCGAGGGTGTTTCACCATAGACGGGGCACGGTGAAAACAATAACAATCTTCTAATTTACATATTCAAAATTACGCTTTTTAAGGGGTAAAACAGACAGTCTAATAGGGTCTGAAACCATCGGCTCACTCTGGAGTTTACAATCAGTCAGGAGGGCCATTATTGGAATACCCCTCACAGTGTTACCCTCCGTTTCTTTCCAACCTGATGTGTAGGATGTTGAACCAATACCAACTAGCGGTCTCATCTGGGCAGCATAGTAATAATCCTGTAGGCATAGGAGGCCCATTCCCCCCTTTTCTTTCCTCAACTGTGGTGTTTTATATTCTATCCTAGCTCTCTTCTCTTGCCACATATCTAGAAATTAACCTACCCCATTCCTGAAATTGTTTGGGAAGTATTTTAAGAGGGAGGCATTGTAAATAATAGAGCATGAGAGGGAGAACATTCATTCTGATGACTCTATTGTCTATTGTCGAGCTCAAGTTCAAAAAGGGAATTATATACATCTATGGAGGTCAAATTCTATGTTTGACATTAGTGGCCTATAAATAACCTCAAACATCTGAGAATTATCTTTGTGCAGTTTAATCCCCAAATACTTAATATAATCCCTACCCCACTTCCATTTGTATTCATTGTTCAGTTCCTTTGTTGGGCTAAAAATTAAATGACAACACCTGAGTTTTATTTATATTAATCTTATACCCAGAATATTGGCCAAATTCTTCCAACATAGTCATCAGCTTTGGGAGTGTTTGAACAGGTTGTGTTAAAGCTATTAAAAGATCATCTACGAACAGGGCTAATGTCTGCTCTCCATCTGAAATCATTACTCGCTTTATGTCAGGGCTTTGTCGAATCCACTGGCCCAAAGGTTCAAGCAATAGGGCGAAGAGGAGTGGCGAAGCGCAGCATCCTTCTCTTGCTACTCTATGTAGACAAAAAGAGTCTGACAAGTCTCCACTGATTTTAATTCGGGCCTTTGTTTTATCATATAATGTTGCCAGTGTATTGATAATAATATTGTACAAGTAACATTTTTAAGAACCTTATATAGAAAAGACCATCTCACTGAATCAAACGCCTTTTCTGCATCTAAATTTATTATCAGTCAGTTTTTTGTGTTTTTATCTCTTTCATGATATGCAATGTTCTCCTAATAATATCTTGTCTTGTCTTTGTTTAACGAAACCTGTTTGAGCACTGTGTATTAACTCCGGTAGTATGAACTCCAGTCTCTTTAATAATATAGATGTGAATGTTTTTAGTCAATGTTTAGGACACTTACAGGTCTATAATTTCCACATTCTAATTTATCATTTACCTATTTAGGGGCTGCAAAAATTATTGCCGCTCTCCATGAGGGGGAAATTGAATTACTTTCCAGCACACAGTTGAACACCCTGACCAGAGTTAGGATTAAGAGGTCCTGCATGGATTTATACCATTCACGGGTGAAGCCAAGGTCCTAAGGAAGGTGTATTGAATCTAAAAACCTTTCGATTTGTTGGTCATCTGCTGCTTGAGGTTAAGTGCATAGGTGCTCATAGAATTTTTGAAAACACTGTTTAATTCATTCAGGGCTTCTTTATAACCGTTTTGTGGAGGGATTTAGTATTTTATGAATATTTATGTCTGCCTGTTGCTTTCTTAATTTGTATGATAGAAGCCTTAATGATTTCCCACCTGTCTTGTAGTAATGTTTAGTCAAAAGAAGCTTTTTCTGTATTTCAACATTTGTTAGAGAAATGTGAATGTAATTTTATTTTCATTAAGTTACAGGCATATGGCCTGTTTCAAGAGCTGGCTTGCAAGAATGTTCTATTGTTTTAACTTCACACAGGAAGAACAAATGCTTCTCCCAGATAAGGAATGTCTTGCCTTATCCAGCTGTATGTGACTGATCACCACCCAGAAAAGTCTAAACTTGTGTTTGTGTGGTTTTCTTTGTAGGATACTAAGGAGTTATTTATCATAACCCTATCAACATTATTTCATCTATTTTTCTCTTTATGTCTAAAATTTTTGCCTGAATTTCTTTTTTCAAAGTGATTTAATGTTCATTTTGTGTTCTTTTTCAATTCTTGTTCCAATTCTCTGAACCTCTTCTGTCTAGTTTTTTTTTCTCTCAGATCAAATTATTATCCTGCCTCTTATTACAACTTTTAACGCATCACACGGTATTGATGGTGTCACTTCCCCATTATCATTATGATCCAAGTAGGATCCAATTTCAAATTTCTGTTTTTCTTTAGTTGTATCGTTGTTTATATTTGAGTTCATCTTCCTGGAAGTAAATTTCTTCTTGATCTCTAGGTTGACTGTCAGAATCACAGGGAAATGGTCTGACAACATATTGGAACCTTTTCCACATTTTACTAGTCTATGTAAATCTTTCCTAAAAGGTAAAAAAAAATAGTCTATCCGAGAATAAACATTGTGGCTTGGTGAATAGTGAGTGAAGCCCTGGGAACTGGGATTTAACTCTTTCCACACATCCACTTTTCCCCCTTCGTTCATTAGGGGTTTAATTTTTTTGCTGTATATCCTAATATATTCAAAGTTTACTGGTCTAGAAATCAGGATCACCACTCCTCTTCGCCTCCCAAACCATGTGAGGAAAAATAGACCAATATAAATCATGATTCATTTAGTTTTCCATGCTCAACATCATCAAGGTGCGATTCTTTCAAGAAAGCTATTTGAATTTGGTCTCTCTTTAAGTTTGATAGTATTTTTTCTCTCTTAATTGGGTTGCGTACACCATTGATGTTAAAGGAAGACAGTTTTATTGTTCTATTCTATGTAATCCCACTGACCACTTCACTCCAGATTTCAATAAGCCTCATGCCAACAAAAGGGTAAGGCGTATTGTGTGAATTGTGGTCTGTTGCTCCAGACTCTCTTGCTTTTATTTTTAATCTCTTTGCTGTATCATCTGTTAGAAACAGATGATACAGTAAAGAGATTTTTTTTCTTCCAAAAAAAGTAAAAAACAAAACAACTGGACTTGTTTTCCGAAGTTTGAAGACATTTTGCTTCCTATCCAGGGAGCTTTCTCAATTCAAAAAGTCTGGAGTAATGTGGAGTAATGTGGAGCATCAATCATGATTTATTTAGTTTTCCATGCTCAACAACATCAAGGTGCGATTCTTGCAAGAAAGCTATTTGAATTTGGTCTCTCTTTAAGTTGGATAGTATTTTTTCTCTCTTAATTGGGTTGCGTACATCATTGATGCTAAAGGAAGACAGTTTTATTGTTCTATTCTTCTATGTAATCCCACTGACCACTTTACTCCAGATTTCAATAAGCCTCATGCCAACAAAAGGGTAAGGCGTATTGTGTGAACTGTGGTATGTTGCTCCAGACTCTCTCGCTTTTATTTTTAATCTCTTTGCTGTATCATCTGTTTCTAACAGACGGGTGTATGGAGGTCACATAATGGGAGACTTGTGGCCTCCTCGGCACTTCTGTTGCTTCTTTGTGAAGAAGCACACCACAGGGGCCACCAGTCCAGTAAAAAAATGCTAAGGCTAATTAGCCAAAAGTGGTGGCACCCTTTCCTCAAGGATGTTTGTAAATATTTTGTAAATACCTGCTCCACTTGCTGCCATTACAACCCAAAGCGAACATTGAGAGTTGGAATGGGAGCATTTCCTGTTCCCAGCAAACCTTGGCAGGAGGTTGTTATTGATTTTGTGGACATGGGAAAAGACAAAAGGGTGAAAGGATGTAGATATTTGCTTGTTTGTGTTGATACTTTCACCAGGTGGGTGGAAGCCACGCCCACCAAAACGGAATCTGCACGAGAGGTCATTTATTGGCTAATTAATGACCTGATCCCACGTTATGGTGTTCCACTCAGCATCCGTTCAGATAACGGAACACACTTCACCTCGGACTCCTTAAGACAAGTGGAGGAGTACTTTGGGATCAAACAGAAGTTTGGCTCAGCATATCATCCAGCCTCTCAAGGACTTGTAGAGAGGACAAATCACACAGTCAAGGAGCAATTGGCTAAAGTTTGTGCTGACACTGGAATGACATGGCTGACTGCGCTGCCCTTGGTGATACGGTGACCATATTTTCATTTGGGAAAAGCAGGACACCTTTGAGCGGGGGGGGTTGGTAATCTGTGTTCCCATGCATAGAGATTTATGTGGCATAGGGCTGGCATATTGATCGATGTCAATAATTATTGAAAATATTTAAAACCATATTTTATGTGCAGCTCTGCCTGGACATTTTATGATATTGCTAAATGATTTGATTTAAAGAACACAAACACAGAATTCCAATTACATCTTTATTCAACCACCTTTTTTAACCACAACAGATTTTTTTTTTTAAGAAAAATAACTTGACTTTATATCGCGGATCAAGAGTGGCAGGTTATTGTTTGAAGCCAGGTTTTTCAGATGCAGAGAACAGCAGACATATCCATCACTATGAAGCACGTTACTGCATGCGTTATGTCCTTATGCCGCTTGGACGCTTTGTCATTTTATCACAAAGAAGGGAGCCCAGTTTAGCTGCTATACCTGCTTTGTTTTGGAAGAAGTTACAGAACGCGACGACGACGAGGCGCAGCTCGCGGGGCCGCGCAGCTCGCGCTGCTGCGGGTGTGAGCGGCTGAGCGGCTTACGTGATGAACACTGGTGGGTTGCGTTACCAGACTCTGCTTTTACCGGTTCCTTGCAAGTTTTACAAATCACTGTTGTTTATTTCTATCAGGCTGGCGAACTAGTAAAACCTCGTTTTGGGACCGTTTCCTCCGCCGCTACTTGCTGCTACATATTCACATGCTCTGTGTTGTGGTTTGAGAGGGCGGCGCTTTGTGACGGCGTGCCGACTGTAGCAAGGAAGTAAAACTGTCTATCGAACTTTTTATCGACCCTATTTTTTCCTATCACGCCCTACGTCTATCGATCGATATATTGTTATCCACGCTATCTATCTTCTGATTAAGAACAGGGCTGCCCGCACTGACGCGGCTCAGGGATTACGTCACACGCAGCGCAGTGCCCTAGTGCCAATGGTCCAATGAAGGTAATTTAAAAAGCAGGACATTTCCTCACTTTCTAAAAAAAACCCGGGATGCCCGGGACAGGACGTGAAATACGGACATGTCCCGGGAAATACGGACGTTTGGTCACCCTACTTGGTGATGTTCTCAATTAGATCATCACCGACTGATCACATGGGGCTGTCTCCCCATGAACTTTTGACAGGAAGGACAATGCCCTGTCCTTTCACTTCCTCTCTCCAACAGGGCTGTGAACCCAGTCTGGATATACAACAAGAGGAGCTAACGCATTATGTTTAACAATTGCAGTCTGCTGTGAAGTTTTTGTCTCACAACACACAGGAAGCCCTGACCGGAGAACAAAAGGGAGAGACTCCGGAGCAGATTGCCCCTGGGGAGTGGATATACAGAAAAGTGTTCCACAGAACTTGGAAAGACCCCAGGTGGATTGGACCCGTTAAGGTGGTAAGCTCAACCACTTACAGTTTGAAGGTTTGGCTCGACGAAGCTAAAACCAAGGTAAGCAGATCTTGGCACAAATCACACTGTAGAAAGGGCACACCATCCACAGAGAGGAACCTCAGAGAAATCAGAAAGCACCTGAGGGATATTGGAGAAGACATTGAGGAGTAAGAATGTTGCGGTGCTGCAGCAAAACATCGAGGGGAGGACGGTCCAGTTTGATTTTATTTTTCTTTGTTTCTGGTTTAATCCATGCTGAACAAATTCATTTTGATACCACAACCTCCCGCATGAACAATTCTGGACCGTTTGTGCACAGGGCCAAGCGCGATGCACCTGCCTGGAAAAGATCGTTGGATCCCTGCATCAAATATTATGGGGGCTTAGAGTTAAACTATACTCTGGGTAGCTCAGTAACTTTCCAATTCGATCTCTGTGACGTCATTGACTGTTGGGAGGACCCTACATCCTGGAGGGGTTATGACGTTTACATGTGTCACTTCCTGTATGGCGCTCCTGTTGGGGGCACATGGTGTCCCCGATGGAGTTATGTGGGCTGGAACACTGGCCCGGGGGGGTATGTAGCGCCACAATCAGGAGACTTGAAAGAACTACAGGAGAAGAAAATTGGGCTAATGAGGGGGCAACTGACCACGACCTCTATTGGGGGGGAAGACATGGGGTTTAATCCATTGCTACTCAGTGTGACGGACCTTACGAAGAATGTGTATTACTGCGGCAGGCACCAACTCAATAACTGTCAGAAACAGGGGGATAAAGGTTTTTACCTTATTTTGGGGGTTGATGCCACAGGCGTAGATACTAAAGGGCTCATATGTTTTTTAATCTGTTGGGACTCACCTCGTCCTAACTATCGAGCTAGGGACCTGGTACAGACAGCCCGTGTGCGGGCTTTTGATAGCACCAAGATTCCATACTCACAACAGCTGCAATTAGCTACAGGGTACTCCCAGAAAAATACCTGGCTACCTGGTTGATTCAGGACACAGCATATAAAGCCCAGAAGGGGAATTGCATTGTATGCGCGCAGGCCAGACCGAATCTGATTCTTACTGAAACCGCTTTTGAATACACAACCAATGGTTCCAGCCTGGCGACAAATTCAAGTGATATCGACTGTCTACTTCAAGTTATGTCCAGTGACAATCTGAACTCGAGATGTGCTGGATGGGATACAATTTTTCCAGTGGCCCCGCAAAATACTTCGCCTCCCATCTTCCAACCAACAATGTTAACGAAAGTGACCTGTTTCAATAATGGGAATGCAGCAGATGGGCATTTTAAAGTTGGTCGTCTGTCACCCAAATACTGTGTGATTACTTACGACCTGACCGGGGTTAGAACTGCTGGAAAGTTACTGGTGAACAGGGCTGACGTGTGGTGGTATTGCGGTGGTGACACCCTGCGGGGGTGACTGCCTGTAAATTGAAAGGGTCGATGTGCTTTAGTTTCCCTGCTGTCACCTATCCAGGTCGTGTCCGAAGCAGATTGGCCAGCATCCTTGGGGGATGTTACCCGTAACCATATCAGGAGACGGTCTGTAGAGCTATTTAAAGATTCACCTGTGTGGATTGATGCAATCGGGATCCCGCGTGGGGTATCCGATGAATATAAGTTGGTTGATCAGATTGCGGCAGGTTTTGAATCTATATTTATATGGATCACCCCAAACAAAAATGTTGATCGAATTAACTATATACATTATAATGTACAACGGCTTTCAAACCTTACTCGAGATGGATTTGAGGCAGTTCATGGACAGCTTTCTGCCACATTCTTAGTCGCCTATCAAAATAGATTGGCTTTGGATATGGTCCTGGCAAAAGTGGGGTGAGGGGGGGGGGGGGGGCTGTAGTATAATCGGCGATGCATGTTGTTCATTTATCCCAAATAATACAGCTCCTGATGGATCCCTGACAAAAGCAATAAGAGGCCTGCAGTCTTTGTCAAAGGAGCTAAAAGCTGACTCTGGAATAGAAAACAAATTCACTGCAGTGATGGAAAGATGGTTTGGAAAGTGGGGAAGTTTTGTTGTGAGTATATTCTCTTCTGTAATTGTTGTTGCAATGTTTACTGTCTGTGCTTGCTGTTGTGTGCCGTGCCTACGGGCACTCTTCTTCAGGTGCGTGGACAAGGCTTTGGGAGCCCAAGCTGCGAGAGGGTGGCCCGCTCCTCTTGCCTACCAGATGTCGATGGTTCAGTCATTGGCTCCTTTACACAAAGGAGCCGATGAGGGGGAGACTGTGATCCGGCTTTTAAGCCCCACAGACAACGATGTCTGAACTAAGACGAGAGAAGACCTTTTCTCCTAATATCCTTTGAAATTATGCTTCGATTTTATTTAAACGTTAGAAAAGAGATTGTAAGGTGACATATCAATAATGAATAAACTACATGATTAACAATAGAATCGAAACAGATACAGTGTGAAGTAAATGATTAAGAACATTATGGGAAGGGACATACAAGGTGAAATGAAGCGGGTTAACCGCATCTTCTTCTGTAGCATAAAGCCAATCAAAAATGTTACTACCTAGAAATGTTAATGGTTTTGAGTCAGAGCTGTAATTAGTGAGCTGTAAGAGGGTCAAACGCATTCAGACAAGAGGTTCTGGTCTGAACACATTGAGATAAGACGCCGCTAATTTGAAGGATTTTGTAAACAATTTATATATACAAAAAAAAGTCACTTAAATTATTTCTGCAAGGTCTAAATGTTTTATGCAAGAAAGGCATGGCTAAAGATTGATTTATGTCCTCCTATTAGTGCCATGCTTGAATGTCAAATTGTCTACTATGTATAACTATTCCTTCTCCAGAAGAGGACCACGCCTGGTTGGAAGCCAGAAGGAACATACAGAGGTGGTAAAGAGGACGACTGTTAGGGTCTACATTAACTGATTCACATGATGCTTAGACAGATTTTTAAAGCTGTGCTTAGGGGCAGTGTTTATTCTCTCTCTCTCTCTTTCCTTAATCAAGCACATATATAATGATTTGGGCTAGCTTGCAACACTACACTACACTACCCAGGAGGTTACCGGAGAAATGGCGTTCCCGCCCTTGGGGGGGAGGGCCAGGATCCACGTGCTAGCTGGATGGAGCCTACTGATTACATATAGGTTTTTACAGGGTAACAAGGGGGAGTGATTGTTCTTGCAGAGGGACAGCCTGCGGGTGGTCCTACCACTGATCTGGGTCTGGTTGATCTTCCTTGATGATGTGTCATTTAGGCACATCATGGGGGAATTAAATAATAGAAATATACTTTACTTTTTCGAGAGTCTTACATCCACAGTATAGTTAAGTGGCGGTCGTCTGAAGGGTAAAACGGACTGGGACCACAAAGGGTGTTTCACCGCCATTCGAGTGCGGTAGCTTTAACACCCCATTGAGAGAGTGTCTTTTCCACGACCAAAACTGTATAGATCAAAAACGGATTTAAAATAAACAAATCATAAGACTTAACTTGAACCAAAAAATAAAAAAATTAAATGTGGTCTATTAAATATAAGGTCTATCTCTCTTAATCTGGATGGCATTACCTTGGCCTCTGATAATAAAGTAAAAAATGTTGGTGTTATTTTTTTACCAAGACATGTCATTTAAATCCCATATTAAACAGGTTTCCAGAGTTTCCTTTTTATTTTACCTCCGGAATATTGCCAAAATTAGAAATATGTTGTCCAGGGGTGATCCTGAAAAACTAGTCCATGCATTTGTTACTTCAAGGCTGGACTATTGTAATTCTTTACAATCATGAAGTCCACAAAATGCAGTTCAGTCTTCAGCTGATCCAAAATGCTGTAGCAACAGTTCTGATGAAAATCAACAAGAGGGATCATATTTCTCCAATTTTAGCTTCCCTTCATTGGCTTCCTGTTAAATAAAGAATAGAATCTAAACTTCTTCTCATAACGTATAAAGACCTTAATAATCAAGCTCCATCATATATCAGAGCTCTGGTTACCCCGTATGTTCCTAACAGAGCACTTCGCTCTCAGACTGCAGGTCTGCTGGCGGTTCCTAGAGTCTGTAAAAGTAGTATGGGAGGCAGATCCTTTAGTTATCAGGCTCCTCTCCTGTGGAACCAACTCCCAGTTTTGGTCCGTGAGGCAGACACCATGTCTACTTTTAAGACTAATCTTAAAATTGTCCTTTTTGACAAGGCTTATAGTTAGAGTGGCTTATGTTATCCTGGGCTATTTCTATAGTGATGCTGCTATAGGCTTAGGTTACTGGAGGACATCAGGGTCTATTTTTCTCACTCTGAGTTCTACTGTTCTCCAATTTTGCGTTGTTTGTTGTCATTTCAGCTTTTAACTTTTTTTCTCTCTCTTTTTTGCCTTCATAGTAGGTACACCTGGTCTGCCGTTCTGTCATCCAGGGAAGACAGATCATCCGCTATTACCATCTAATATAGAACAGATTACTGGATCAATGTGTGCTTCTGTGCTTTTTTGTCTCTCTTGTTGTGTCTCTGCTCTGTGTTCTCTAACCACCAGTCGGTCGAGGCAGGTGACTGTTGATACTGAGACTGGTTCTGCTGGAGGTTTTTCCTTCCCGTTAATAGGGAGTTTTTCTTTCTGCTGTCGCTTCATGCTTGCTCAGTATGAGGGATTGCTGCAAAGCCATGGATAATGCAGATGACTCTCCCTGTGGCTCTACGCTTTTTCAGGAGCAGTAAATGCTGCCTGTCAAGACTTTGATGCAACCAACTGGGTTCCCTTAAATAGGAAATGTTTTGACCAATCTATATAATCTGACGCAATCTGTATAATCTGAAATGTGACTTTGTTCTCTTTCAACACTTTGCGGACCTCTGCATATTCTCTCCTCTTCTGAAGGATCGGCTGAGAGTAGTTTTCATTCCATCTAAATCCCTTGCTCTGCAACGCCCTGCGGAGGATCGCTTCTTTCGTCTTAAAACTCAGAAACTTCACCATGAAGGAGCGAGGTGGAGCGTCTTCTGGTGGTCGAGGCCCCAGTGTGAGCTGCGTTCGTTCAATGTGGAGGTCAGTCAGATGACTGGCGAGCTTTCACCTGTCGCGGAGGAGGCTCTCTATGAACGCAGTCACTGTAGCGCATTCAATCTCAGCTCCCTCTGAAACTCCGGAAATCCTTACGTTTTCATGCCTCGATCGAATTTCTAGCTCCATTACCTTAAATTACCTTAGCTTTAACATGTCGGTCACAACCTTTTCTGTGTTCTGATTTCTGTCCTCTAGCTTTCCAATACGCTCTTCCGCCTCACTCAGTCTATTATTTACCTTCTTTTATCGTTCCCAGTTTTCCATTTTCTTTCCGAAATCCTCTCTGCTCTTCCAGAATCAATTCTAGGTTGCCCATTGTTCAGCTTTCTCAGTGTTTCCTGTTTTTCTATTTGTAACAACTAGCAAAGTAGTCTCGTATTCACTCTTGCCTTGTCGCCCAGTGGCAAAGTCAAACAGATGTCCAACTAAACGTCTCACCCCCTTTCCCTTGTTGCTTTCAGCTTATGTACATTACTCCGTTTGTTCGGAGATTTACATGAAATTATTCGGCAGCTCCCTCACCATGTAGTCGTCACCATGATGTTCTGCCAGTTAGTTGACTTGGTTTTTAAAGGCATACTATGCAACATTTTTCAGTTAATGTGTTCCATACCGTTTTGGATGATTAAATGAGTAATTTCAGGTCGAACAAAGGTTTTCTCGGCCGCCCTGGTGGTCTGTAGGGGAAATACCGTACTTGCAATTGCAGGAGCCCTCGGCTCGCACCCTCAGGCTCAGAAGTCTCGTGCATCGCGAGAGTCGGTCTTGCTTTACGGCGAGAACTGCTACACGCCCCCAGTGAAAGGCATGCTCGTTGCTAGCGCAGTGGCGATATTTATGCAGTTATCATGGCGGAACCAGCGAGAAAACAGCGAAAGCCCATGTCGGAGCAGGCAAGAAAGAGGAAAAGGGCTCTGGACAGAGAGACGAGTCGTACAAGGGTGAACATCGGGCAAGCTTTTTCCGAATGGCGAGAGCTAAAAGAAAAAGAAGGCTACAAGGCTGACGCGGACCTCGCGTTTCTGCTGATGGGATTGTAAGTAACATTGGAATGGTTTCTTTCTCTCTCTGTGCATGTTCATACTTTCACTGTGTTAGTCATTGTTTGTACTGCCGTTTTTTTTACTTTTCGTTGCGTTTGCCTGTCTGCTAAGCTCAACACAACCGCGCGTGGCTTGACGGAGAAACCAGGAGCAGCTGAGCATCTTTACGACAGTGCAATTTTACTTTCACCCTCTGGCGGGAGCCTCGCTGGAAAAATCAACCCCGGTTGCATAGTATACCTTTAACTTTTTCGAAAAAGCAAAAATGTGCTAAAGAGATGGTAACACATTTGTCAAATAAGTTCTGACATAGTGTACATTTACCTCACATGACCGATCAGCTGTTTCTGCTGTGGGTGTCTTCCTACATGTTCCCCTACCCCCTTAAACAGCTGGAAGCAACAACAGGTACGCGTGGACTGATGGAAGCGACTTGAGCATTTCTTAGTCTCACCCGTGAAAAAAAATAGCATCACATTCATTAAAACCTTGCTCCATTACTGATCTGTGGTCCATGCTAGTTTGCAACCTTACTTTACTATTACAGAGTAACGTCAACATATGACATTATGCTTTGCGTTGCCAGTCTAATTCTTTACAAACCAGTAGATGGAAACATGTCTGATTTGGATTTTCTTTCTTTTTGCTACATTTTAAAGGTTCGCTCAAAATTCACATGAGAATTGCATGGAAACAGGTAGTATGTGCCAAAATAACTCTTGCAGCAAAGTTTTACATTCGTGCCAACCTTTAACATTAAATAAACTACTAATTGTAAGACCAGGACCCACATGAAACAAGAGTAATTTGTATGTGTATCAAAAGGCTATGTACCTGAATATATGGCAGAGCACTTCATGAGACAGCTCATTGATGTAGTCCTTGCGCTCAAACGTTGTCAGGGTTTGTTCTTCCATAATACTGCCCATTAAGCACTGAAGTTTAGAAGTCTTCCTCCTTGGTCCCATGGCTTCAATGTCAATGGGCACAAATACACACAGACAAGCACTCGTCCCAGTGTTCTGAAGAGTCTTTTTAGAAGAATGAAACTCAGATCTAGGGGGAAAAAAAGACAATTATAGCTTAAAGTAGGGCTGAACGATTTTGGAAAATAATCTAATTACGATTTTTTTTCTTAATATTGCAATTTAATGCAATTTTTTTTCCCAGTTTAATTTACCATGTGATTTAAAATATATACAAACAACAAATCAATTTGTTTCCTCGCCATGTGGATTAGTTGCTAAAAGACCCACAGCATCTAAACTCTGAGCAGAAATGATTGCGTTCTGACTACGATTTATTGCAACCAAAATTGCAATTTTGACTTTTCTCCGCATTAACCACAAGCAACAAAATGGCCTCTAAATAAAGATGTTACAAACATCTTTATGGACTATTTTAAATATTAACTTTTAATGTTTATATTGATAAGAATATTATTGAAGAGAACAGCTTTTAATTTAATTGGACATCATTAAATCAATTTAAAATCATTGTTGAACATAAAGTGCAAAGTCCAACCAACAAGCAAGTCTATGTATTAAACTGATTGACCAGAACTTAATGCTATGTATGATTATACAAACTCTAAAACAAGTAATAAAATTAGATTATCTCACTGCTGCAACTGTCTTCCCTTCCATGTGGAGGCAAACCCACTTTAAACATTTTACTGACACCTAATGCACGTGTCTAAGTCACTAATTGTTACAGAGCCAAAAATTGCAGACCTCTGCAATTTGGAAATTGCGTTTTTGTAAATCAGGATTAAATTGAAAACGCGATTAATTGTTCAGCCCTAGCTTAAAGTGTAACTCACCCCAAAATTTTTTGCAGATGAACTATATAAACTGTGCCTAAGGGTTCTACTTTGGTGTTACTGTGCCATTTTTTACATTTACATGTGAACTTATTTAGTTCTACAATATTTGTCTTAACCCATTAAGCCCAGAGGGTTTCAGGAGCAATTTCCACCTGATATTACAAACCTTTTAGTATTTGCATGACATTAAGAAATTAAAGAATAATTTTTAAATGGAACCACTGCTGCAAATGTCACTATGTCTGATTTATAGGACATTAAACAAAGAAAAAAAATAAAAATTTTGAGCCTCGCCTAAATATTTTTCAAAACAAATATTACAAAACTACATAAAAACCCTTTTTAAGAATATAGTATAAATCTCAGTATATCCACATCTTGACTATAACTGCAGCAAATCTGGACTGAATCAGCTGAAGCATATTTGAGCTGAAGCATACTTGCTTCACAAAGTGGGCAGGTGGACCTGTGATTTTGGCACAATTTATCCAATAGTACCAAAACTGTGCCAAGTGTGTTTTTAACTTTACAACAGGGAAGCAGGTCAAATAAAAGTGCTGATTTTTATTGTAGGACTCCTTCTGCACATGACAAAGCCTTTGGTAATAAGATTTACAGCGGCGTCTCTGGCATGATAAGTTAAGTGGGGCACAAAAACTCAACACCTATTAGCAGCAACTAATTTTGTTGTGATGCACACAGCCTGACTTTGATCAATGTCAAATTAAAACAGATACATTTGCATAAACAAACACTAGAACATATATTTTATATAAGCTAAATGTAATTTTACTTTTATACATAAAATCAGAAATAAAACCTCACAATGTTCACAATTAAAGAGAAAAGTATCACATGAATCCTTCAATGAGCTAGCAAGGACAACAAACACTAGATTAATATTTGCTTTTAGTTTCCATGTTCCTGTTTTGTTTATGTCATGGTGCTAAGTCTCTTGACCCACATGCAGGACACACTGAGTAGACAGATCTGGCAGGTTCACAATATTTAAATATTTATTGAGGAATCAAAATGACAATGACGGGCGCGGGCCTCGGCGCAGCGTCAGAGAGCGGGTGGAACGCAGGATCACAAAGAACAGAGAGAGGGAGTGTCAGGCAGGGTTACGGGAAAAACGGAGTTGAGTTTAGGGACGGGCTTATCGCGTGACATGAGAACGATCCTGCAGGGAGAGTGAGCGGATGCTTAGGCGGCCGTAAGACGGTGCCGTTGGTGCTTGTGGTGGGAGAGGTGGCCGCATGGTGGGGAGGTGATATGTTGGACGAGTGGGGACAAGGCTTGGAAGATCGGACCGCGGGGCGGGGGCTGTCAGCTGGCTCTGAGCCGGCAGATCACTGGGATCTCCAGCGATTTGACGGCTTGGCTTGTGACGGGTGAGAGGACCGAGAGGGATTGGTTCCACTGAGGCGTGTGTCTTCTGAGAGGCTCTTCGGGGGAGAAAAAGACATTGTGAGACGCTGGCCGATTGAGCTCATACCGGGTAACACTCTGGTGCCGAAGTGCTGACAGTCTTTTCCTTTAAAATCGTCCCTGCAGCCACGAAACGTTGAGCACCTGCATTCGGCACCTCCCTGCTCATCAGCAGCCACCTGCGGGAGAAGGAGAGAGAGAGGCCGAGCTGCACCAGCCATACATCCCACCCCCCCACCCCTCAAGAGGAAGAAGCGGAGGAACCTGAGGAAAGACAGGGCTGGATAATGGAGTGGTCAGGGATTGAAGAACCCGGCACCCAGCCCTCCAGGTCGACGAGATACTGCCATTCGCGACCTCGACGACGGGAGTCTACGAACCGTCGGATCGTGAACACTGGGTGCACTTGACGGTCCGGGGCAGGAGGAGGAGGCTCGGCCGGAGATCAGAGGCGGCTGGATAACACAGGCTTCAACTTGGAGATGTGAAAGGTGGGATGAATTCTGGAGTGAGAAGGAAGCCGGAGGCGAACAGCCGTGGGGCTGATTACTGACTCGATGGTGACAGCTTGCGGGACGCAGATCTGGAGGGAATGTCCCTGGTGGACAGCCAGACTTGCTGACCTGGGAGGTATGAGGGGCTGGGACTCGCCTTCTGTCAGCGTAACGTCGGTTCTCCTCCGCGGTCCTGAGGAGTGAACGATGGGTCTGTGACCAGACCTCTTTACAACGTTGGATGTGCTGTTCAACAGAGGGAGCCGTCACATCTCCCACGCGTAACGGGAACACAGGGGGTTGGTAACTTCGTGAGACTTCGAAAGGAGAGAAACCTGTGGAGGTGTGGGAATTGTGGGCGTATTCCACCCAGGGGAGGACCTTGTTCCAGTCCTTGGGGATTG